>NC_056745.1:183430429-183460429 GCF_019279795.1 Protopterus annectens | reverse complement strand
TAATTGTGTAGAAATGTTGGAGTTATGCTATCTGATACTTTTGAAATCTTCTCAATGAGAGAACTAGTAAGGAGTCTTTGGTTCATGTTTTAAATGCTGTTGTTAGTAATGCAGACAGGGGCAGTAGTGGTATTGCATGATCATCTGAAGCCATGTTTTTCACGCCGCAGGAGGCCATAGCTACCCACGGGCTAAGACTGTGTACCCTCATATTCTTATTATTTTATTCCAAAGGTATCTCAGAGTACATATTATGTTATACTTCGTAGTCATGTGAGTGTTTCAAGGTTTAAGCGTTTATGTTGGGGCTGTATATCAGGCTTGGTTTATCACACAGCAGTATACAGAGCAGAGGGTATGATAATAACTTGGTTTTCTAATATAAGTCAAATAGTTTTGATTGTCTCACAAAACAGTGTTCACAAAAACCTTGAAAACACTCAAAAGTGAAGCATGGTAGAAAGTAACAAATCATACAAAAGGCTTTTTTTCTACAGGGTGCACGTGGTCCCCCCTGCATCTCACATGGTGGACCTGCTTACATCCAGCAACTCTGAGACTACACTGTCTCAGAGCAAACTGGGATTCCCAAGATAATGAAATCTGTAGCTTTAGTCAACATCCCTAGAATCTCACACTAGTGAATAGCAATAAGGGAGTCAGTCATTAATTTAGCACCATTAAGCCTAGCACCCTAATACCTTTGAGATTTGGAGTCTTAAAGAGACAGTGCTATTAGCATACTGTTGTTAGTACATTACAGATTCTACCTTTTCATATTAAGTCCCGAGATTCTAGACTTTAGTTTCTTCTATACATGCTTTTGAGATGCCCTGTAACATCATTTTTAATTTCTCATAGCTAATGATTATGTTTATTGTAGTGCATGGAATGCAGGGATTACACTCCAATATATGGAAAAAAGTCAAATCAGTTAAATGGTACTTTAGAGCGAGACCAAATCTTAGCAAATGTTAAGTATCACCATCTTATGTTGTTAAGGTCAGGTATGGTGTTAGGTAGTCATCAGTATTGACCAGCAAATAACCGTAGCACAATAAAAACAGATTTGTTTCTGCCTCTTGTACACTCTGACTTATAAACTTACAAAGTTCATAAAATAACAGGATTTATGTTAGCCTGCATTTTCTGAAGGACATGATGTCTGATATACATGTCTCTGTCATTGGTTAGTGACTTTAGTCCTCAGTAATTTGTCTGAAAACCACAGATTTTATGAGGAACAGGACAAAAATGGGAGGCAAAAATCTGGAGTTTCAGTGAAAATCTGGACTGTTGAGAAGCATAGTGAGGTGAGTGTAAACATAAGAAACATTTTTTATAGTGTCTTTCTGACAGCGCTTGTTAAGTCTTTGAAAGTTGGCAAAAGACTTGATGCTTTGTTTTTTTTTTAACTGCTAGTACATAAAGCAAATAAAGCTCCATGCACTACAAAGAATTATGATATGCAATCATAACCCTTTGTTATGTGTTATTGACATGGGTGCCAAGATTCAACTCTTGTGCTTCGCTGTTGAGGGGAATTTCCTGGCATCCATATCTGGAACATATAATTAACTAGCTATGATTGGCCACCCACTCATAATTCGGTATATTATGTTTATTTATTTGTTTTTGTTTACTGGAAAATTCCCCATTGTGTGGGAGCACCTTTTCAGAGGAGCACCTGGGAGAAAAGCTCCACATATACAAATACAGAATAATGTGACATAGCTCACAAAACAGATTTATATATATATATATCTATATATATATATATATATATATATATATATATATATATATGTGTGTGTGTGTGTGGGTCTGCTTCGTAGTATCAAAAACTCACTTATGCGAAAATGACATGATCGAGATGACAATAGCGAAATGGCAGTTCATTGACTCCTCACATCACTGACAGTGTACTGAGAGAAAGGAGGCAGTCTGCCAACAGCCATAAGCTTGCTGTTTTCTCCATTATAGTGCGATCTCTGAGTTAGTATATTTAGTTAGGAGGGGTGTGTGTGTGGGTTTGTAGTGTTTCGCTGTGGTTTGTTTTGAATGTTGGCCAACTGCCTACTTTCCCTCGGTACATTCCCTCCTAAGTGGATTTTTGATAATGTGAAGCACACACATATATGTATATATGCATTTATATACATATCTATGTTAAACAATTTAAATTATACAAACAATGACAAAGCAGTAGAATGACTCATTTCTGCATTCGTCCAGAACAGCAACAGCAATACTCCATGATAAAAATCTAAATCTATGCCCATCTCTTAAAAGTTGTGCTCTGTGTTCCAATGTTTAAATGTGCATGCACTGTATTAAAGATGCGTGAACAGATGCTACAAAGGATGCACTTTGTGTGTGTCCTTAAAGAGAAAATGTAATGCATGCAGAGTGCATTCTTAAAGAAGAAATGTACTTTTTTTGCCCTCCCCTGCTAGTGACCCCCCCAAGTTAGTTGGCCCCAGGCAACTGCTTAGGTCTGGAACCGTCTCTGCTAATATCTCTACAGGATCTCTGGTTATTTTTCATGTTATAGGCTCCCTTGGTTTGGTAACAATCATTTTTACCAGTCAGTATCAGTTTTTGTGATCTGGAATTACGAACAAAAAATAGTTACTTCACAGAAAACTTTCTAAATGCAAGCATATTATCCAGATATTCCATTATTTTCTCTTTAACACTCTGTATTTGCTCCTCTTCTTGTTTCCCCAAGATTCTCCTTATTCTGCAATACGTTAACCTTTGGGAACCCCTCTAAATAATTCCTATCACTTCTTAACCATATCTGTTTCGCTTTTATTTCTACTGTATTTTTAAACTCCTTTTCATTTTATTCCATTCATTTGATATAACTACTGAAGTTATTTCTGTCTTCCGTAATAACCTCTAAAACAATTTCCACTGCCAGTTCCTTACATTCCTCTCTTTTTAAAAGGCCGGTGGGAAAGCACCATTGTCTCATTTTTACTTCATTACCTTGCATTTTTGTCTTAGTTTTTATTGGTGCATGATCTGAAATAGTTATCAGATGTGTGCCAAAGATTTTAAGTTCCTAGGTAATGTAATTTCTATCTAGTCTGCCCCAGTTATTGTATTTGGGGAATAATATTTAAATTCTGTCTGAGTTTCTACCACTGAATTCAATTTTTCCATACCAAATCTTTTCATAAATTTCTTCAGAAGTTTACCCTCTTTTGTTATATTGTAACTTCCACATCCTCCTAATTACTAATCAAGTTTTGGTCCACAACTATAAGTAATATTTCCTACTGAAAACTGATTATGTATCCCAGATTTTCTTAAGCTGCTAAGTAGTAGTTTTTAATGACATTTAAATACATGCCAGTGTAATCCTCCTACCTTGTCAATAGCCACTTACTACCACAAATCTACCATTATTGTCTTTTTTTTCCTCTTATATCGCTGTAGGAGCTCCACTGGCAATTAGCCTAACTACTACCTTTTTCCTTTGCCCCTGTTATTCTACTGAATGTCCATTCTGAAATCTTTACCATCTTAATGTTTGCATGGTCTGGAGACGTAATGGTAAAGAGTGATTTTTGATCTGAGTATTGCCTAGAGGTGAAAAGAATTGGTTTAGTTTTGTTGAGGTGTAGTAGAAGTTGTGACTTGGATGAGAGGGAATCTTGGGCTAACTGTTGTAGTTCTGTTACATTTTTGGCAGTACAGGTAAGCATGAAGTCATTATCATACTGAATTATGGTTGCATTTTTCCTTGATGTATAGAGGTCATTACTTAATATATTAAATAGTAAGGGACCAAAGATGGTCTCTTGGGGTAATCCATGTGAACAGAAAGAAAGGGGAAATGCTGTGCCATTTTTCTGGAGGGCCAGAATCAAGCCAGTGATTAGTTGTTTAGTCCTAAAATGAGAGTTTGTATAGTAGTTTTTGATGGGGTGTGGTATGAAATGCTTTTGACAGGTCAGTGATTAATGCTGGCACTAAATTACCTTTGTTTCTACTGTGATTGGCAGTGGTGGTGAAGCCTAGAAAAGCTGCAGTGATGGTGTGATGTGGGCAGAAACTGTGCTTCATGAAGGATATAGTAAGGTGTTTCTAGTGACCTAATTAACACTTGGAATTGGAGGCATTGATTTACCAATTAGGAGACTGAGGACAGGGTGGCTATATGTCTATAATCTGATGTATTGCTAGAGGGGCTACATTTGTATAGGGGTAGGATTTTTATTTTTTCCAAATATGAGGGACATAGCTTTCTGTAAAGGAATGGTTTATTAAAACTGGGATTGAGTAAGCCAGGGCATTGGCTGCAATTTCATTGTATCCTGGTGGTAAGTTATCTGGGGCAAGAGCAGTTATTTTTAAGTTGAGAAGATGCTTTCTCATGGTGGATGTGGAAATTGGAATAAGAGACAGAAAATCTTAGGACAAATTGGGACCTCTGGTGGGTCTGGTAGAAGTGTAGTGTTGCTGGAGGTTGAGCTGTTTAGGAGGGCGGTAGCAGTTTCAATGAAGTGGCAGTTGAATTGTGAGGAGATCCTGTCATAGTGATTCTTGATGGAAAGGGGGCATTGAGTGGAGAGCCTAGGGTAAAGTAATTTATTAATGGAGAACCAGAATAGTTTGGGGTTGGACTGGTTATTGTGTTGAGAGTTAGTAAAGTAACCTTTTTTGCTGATTTCATCCAACATTTTGCTAAGTTTGTGAAGTCTTTGTATTTCTGGAGGTTAGACTGGGTTTGGTCTTTTTATCCCAATTATTCCAAGCTTTATTTTTTTGTTTCATTACCTGTTTAGTTTCTCTGGTTAGCCAGGGTGCAGGATTTGCTTTTCCCCTTTTTGTCTGGAGTGGGACATGAGTACTTGGGATAGTTGTTAATGAGTCATTGAACAACACTACAGAATCATCTAGATGGAGCATCTGTAGGATATTCCATTTGATGTATTTTAAGCTAGCAGTAAAAGCTTCTTTTTGGAAAGAGCTGAGATTGCATACTTGGTTATAATGGCATTGATTGAGGGATTTGTTATGCTGTCGTATGATGAAAATGAGGAGGTAGACTATTATAATATTGTGGAGGGATACTAAAGATAGCATTATTATTATTTTTTTTTTGGTAAATTGGTGAGTATCCAGTCAATGGTTAAGTTTTTGTTACTGGTTTTATTGTATCTAGGTGAAGATGAGCATTGTAAAACCAAAGTGGTTGTGTTATAGGGGGATTACTTTTTACTGCTTAACACTCTGCATTAAAGTCTACAAGAATTATATAGTTTCTTGCTTGATGTTTGTAGAGACACAAGAAAAAAAGTTCTACTTCAGTATCAGAATTATTTCCTGGGGGAATGTAGACCAGTATTATGTGCGGGCCATGTGGTCATTAGGCTTTAGTAATGTGACAACAACCTCTGCATTTCTGGCAGTTGGAGGGATGTAGGTGGAGAGAGAGGGAGAGAGTTGTAAAGTGCTTTTGTACATTATAGCTACTCTGCCTGCTTTTTATTTTTGTCTAATTTAATTATATTGTAACCACTTAGCAATCTTTCTTCATCACTGTCTGTTGTTTTAGCTATGTTTCTGTTATAGCAGTAATGTCTGGGGATTGAAGGAGAGTCCAGACAAGCACTTTTAGGATCTGGTTTTGAATGCTTCTTAGGTTTTATTGAACACCCGTAGGTTAGAGGACTTTTTAGGGAGTGTTGCACTACAGAGAGTAAATGTTGATTCCATAGGGCCTAGATTTGCGTACATGTTTTTGGGTTTGGGCAGCTAGCCTAATACTTACCTATGAACATATGTCACTGCGTAGTTTGTAGAGTATGCATGAGATAGAGGTAGATAGAACTATTTAGTTTTGTTTCTTGATTTTAGGCTGTGGGTAGGAAAAGGAGGATTGATAATGAAAGGAGGAAAAGGAAGCAATGTGGGAAGAGAGGGTTGAAACTGGAGAGGCTAAGTTTGGAGGTGAAAGATGATAAGAGGATGAGGCGAATGAAACCAGAGGTAGGTACTGAGTTTAGGATGGCGTTGGAGTGTGCTGGAAAATAAGTGAGAACAGGATAGGGGATGATTTACTATGAGTAGTAGAGTAAATAGGCAGAGGTGGAGAAAAGAGGAAAAGGAGTGCTTGATTAAAGGGTAGTAGTTGTGGGTGGAGTTAGTGATCATTAAATGCAGGTTAAGAAGGGAGGGTGGGAATTGGGAGCAGGGCAGACAAACTGAGTGGGGCCGGACTGTCCTTGTGGCCATGATGTATAATAAAAAATCAGTAATGTAGTACAAGCATGTAAGTGTCTCTGTCTTTGCAACAGTTGGTTAGGTGGCCTAAACTGCAAATTCAGTGAAGGTTATAACTTAGAGATATGTTCTTTTCTGGTGAAGATTAGAAAATCTGTCTTGTAAAAGTACAGAAGGATAAACTATAATACACAGTTGTCAGAGGAGGTCTGCTCCAGCTAGGAGAGCTCACTAACTATTGCAACAAGAATTTAACCTTTAATTTGAGAAAAAGCCAAATAATATTAATTTGATGAGTATAAAGAAATATTACACACACTAGAAGTTGTAGCTCTTATTGCTGGAGTTCTTCAAGTTCTTTGAGAGGGGTACAATACTTGTGGCAAAAGCAGGCAGGTGAAAAGGGGTGTAAAAGTGTGTAAAGCAGTGCATAGCACAGCTGGAGCAGGGCTTCCCAACAGCTATGTAACCCAAACACTCAGGAAGGTATGTATCAAAGTGGTGTCTCAACATTACTTGTGAAATAGCCAGGTCATGTTCAGTTTGTCTGGCCTCTTACAAATTTAAGTTGGTTGTTATACATCTGACTCATGTAGTTTGTGTTCCATGGGTTGCAGTAAAGTTAGGCTGATGCAAAACAGCACTGTATTAATGTTAACAGGTTTATGAGGTATTGTTAAGTATGTTGTACAGGAAGCATATGAAAGGCCTTATTGGACCATAGTTTGTTGCTGGAATCATTTGATTTCTAATGTCATTGATTTGGTCATAAGTATGTCTTCAGCCAACATTTTTGCAGCAAGCATTTAGCAATAACATGTCATTTGTAAGCATGTCAATAAGCAGTACACTTGGATCAGTTCTGAAAGCAGGCATTTGTGCCTGGCGTGCTTAATTACTGGAAGTGCTTCTGAAAACATGTGTCATGAATACTGCCATGATGAATAGAATGTCCATGTGTCCTTTCTTGATGGCAAATGGGGTGGGTGGTGTGGGGTGCCTCTGTCAGAATGGGAGGAGGGACAGTTTTTTTTTGCTGTACGTCATATTAATGTTCTGGGTCTAAAGTTGTACATTAGTTAGAGCTTAAATTATTTTGTGTGGGAGAAAATTTGACAGGAAAGGCTGAAAAGCTGTTGTTAGCATAAATCAGTGATCATGCAGATGTGAATGGAATTTTAGACTCAGACCACAATGAGAGCTGCTTTGTCTATTTATGTATGGCTGCACTTCACTGAATTTAAGGAACATAAATTGAAAAATTGCAGGCCTCTCAGCACCCATTTTCCGTGGTACAGGAAAACACCATAAATGGGCTACAGGAGTAAAACGTCACCTTCAACCTTTACTGGTAGCTCAGGATCAAAGTCAGAGTTTTCTCAGAACTGCTTAGTTTTTTTTCTCGGTAGGAAGCAGTTTCCTACTGTTTTGCTCATTTCTACTCTACTCCATGGTTGCTGTCATACTGTAGCTTAGTTGTAGAATTAGTAGAAGCAGTAGTCTTTAATCCAAAGAAGCATAAAACTTACCACTGAAAACATTACAAACAGCGGCCTGGAAAACAAAGGTCTCATCGTCTTAAGAGGTCAGTGTGGAACACAGACCCTGACAATGTGTGACAAACAGGCAAAATGTGGAACACCCTATTTTCACACTGAGCAAAAATGCACCATTTCCACAGTGCCAAACTGAAGTGGTCTTTCAAACAAAATCAGTAAGTTGAAGTATATATGACCCAAGATTAAACACTGTACTCACACAAAAAACACAGTGTATAACTGGACAGAAATGTATTATCTAATCAGAAAAATGCTACCTTAACTAAGTACGCAATCAATGGCAAACCATACGCTTGCAATCAGAAAGCAAAGGCAGCAATTCCACACAAGACTGAGCTCTCATAACCTATGCACTTTTTTCAATGAGCAATTCACATGATTTTCTAAACAATACCTCTCAAGTGTACTGCATTATAAGGAAAATGCCTCACTTTGAGCCTTAAAATATCCATGTTCCTTGAAGTGCCACATTGAAAAGGTCAGTCACACAGTGTTAAAACAATTTTAATAGATATTCACAGTAAATAATGAATCATATTAATGCATAAAAATTACCTGTAAGTATGACGTAACTATTTTTTGCCATTCTGTGAGCTCCTGGTTGAAGTTATTAGTAAGCTGTTCTGCCTTTGTACAGACAGTGGGGAAGGACAGCTTGAGGTGCACGCTGCCAGAATCCCCCCACCACTAAATGCAAAGCAGAGAATTCCCCTATCCTCTACAACACTAATAAAATATACTACACAACAGACGTAACTGATATTCATGGTAAATAATACTGAATTATATTACTCAGCAAAATAACTTAATATTGTTTATTATGTGAGGTCCTAGTTGAAGTTATTAATAAACTGCTCTGCCTTCCTACAGACAGTGCGAACACTGAAGATGGAAAAAAAATCTGCTAGAATGTAACTAACCCTTTGAAAAACACCAAGCTGGAAGACTTTTCCTACACCCCCCCCCCTCAAATGTACAGCAGAGAACTCCGCTATCCTGTAGAACACAAACTATAAGAATATACACAAATTTGCCTATTCTTTCTCCACTGTTCTAGCAAAACCTGGACTAAAAACTTGGCACTTATCTGCAGCCAAAGATACACCAACAAAAGATATGCTTCCCCAGAGAAGAAATCACAAATCATTTTGTGAGTGCTGGCTTGTGCACTGTACTGTAGTTTTCACTCTCCACCGGTCTTCTGCTGTGTTCCACAATCCTAATATCCATGCTTGAAGTTGAACTGCTGCAGAACCCAAATGTTTGCCAGCTGCTGTAATAATCATCCATGCCAGGAACCTCCTGAATCCTAATGCTGCTGCCTTCCTAAAAAAAAACTGTTGTTTCCTTAAATCCACAAAGAAAAATAAAGTGTTCCCCACAATACACTTTTTAAAGACATCACAGTGGGTCAAAAACTGTCACCTGGAAGTCTCCTACTGATGGTTTAATTTTCTGCTTCTCCTGGTTGGCTCACTTTGCACTGGTAGTCGATCTTTGATTGGCTAATAATACCTGTATGCCAATTGGCTATTTCTGAGGTATATGAGCCAGTCAGAATATGCAAAGCAGAGCCAACACTCTTAATGCGTAACTTTCTGAGCTCTGTGCCTTAAATGCAGTGCTTTCCACAAAATCCGGAGCATTTGGAAGGTGAGCTGGAAAAGTATAAGGAAAAAAGTTCCTCTTATGGGACACAGACCCTTTATTATATAATAAGAAATGTTATACTTTTATGTCGGTGGTGATGCTGTGGTAGCATTGTCGCCTCACAGTTAGACGTTGCCCGTTCGATTCTCAGTTAGAGCGTCTTCTGTGTGTCGACATGCGTGAATGGGCATTCCTTCGTTGAAGGTTGTGCGTTAGGCCTGGCAAGCCAGCACGTAAAAATCTACTGCCAATCATTAGTGGACCGGAGTTCCGCTGTGGCGAACCCCTAACCGGGAAAAGCCGAAAGAAACAAACAAACAAATACTTTTATCTCTGGAATACATAAGACTTCATAAAACTAATGAAAATTCAAACTTCGCTGTTTAAATAAAATATGAAAATGGATAATCACATGACAACATGAAAAGCTTTTGTAAAAACATGTTTACTGTTATTGTGGCAGACATTTCATGTTTGAAAGAAATTAAGAGCTTATCAGTTGCACTAAAAACACATTTCAGTGGATTTTTAATACTGACAATTTAATTTAGGCCAGAGGGCTGACCAGGATTAAGTTTAATTTTCCAACATCATTCTTTGAATTCTTGTGCAGTCAGTAAGCTCTACATTTCTCTTAAACTTGGCATAGTTGGTGCAGTAATTGCAAATGTGTTTTACTGTGTTGTTTTTTACAGACATATTTTACAATGCTAATGGTTATTAAGTTGCATATGTAATAAGCATGTTATTTAAACAGTGAAGTTTGAATTTTCAATGCTGTGATGAGGTCTCATGTATAATAGAGATGAAAATGCTTAATATTTTGTTTATTATAGAATAGAGTCTGCATATTGTAAGAATTTTTTTTCTTTAGTACTGAACATAAGCCATTTTGGATAGTGGAGCACAGCTAACTCCATAGTTTTTCTCATTTCCTTTATGTTATTTATTCGTGTCTGTCTCACAAAGACAAAACAAAGGTTTGTCTTTGCTTTCAACATGTTTTTCATTTGTTTTATGTATGTGTTTTGCATGACATTTCTGCATCCATTTTGAAAACCAGTGGTGAGATTCATGGTGGTAGCATGCTTAGGCAGACAGACCAGACTTCTCCATCCCACAGCAACACACTCCATCTGGGGGATGCCTAGATGTTCCTGGACCAGTTGGAGATGTCAGTTCTCCAATGTGCCTGGGTCTGTTCTTGGTCCTCCTTCCAAATGGCATTGCCTGGTACACCTCCTGTGGTAGGCACCCAGGGGGCACCACTAGGGGCTGGGATTAAGCCACATTCACTAAAAGGCTATTACGGCTATCAGAAGGATGGCTCTGTGACTGTCTCTCACCTCACAGGGGACCAATGGCCTGGGAGCAGTTGTCATCAGGTGATGAATAAATGGTTTAATTGCTCATAGGGAGCAAAGGTCAGCAGGCAGTGTGATGCCAAAAAAAAAAAAAAAAAAAAATATCCCAAGATGTTACAATGAAAAGTCTGGACAATTCTAAAGACTGCCTAAGGACTAGAAGGTACTGTGCACCTTTCTTATGTCACTGTTGTGTAGACTTTGTATTTGATAGTGGAATGTAGCATTTCCTTCTGCTTAAAATCCTGTCCTTTTCTAAAGCTCCCTCCTTCCTTAGACTCCGTTACCGTCTCTGTCCACATACCCTCTTACCTGAGTGCTTTAAGGTTTATGTAGTTGGATGTTTGACTTTTGCAACAATATAATGTTAAAGTTTCTTCTGTTTTTTTTTTAGTTCCAGTATGAATGTAATTAATAATCCATCCATCCACAACCTCTTCTTCCCATGTTTGCACATGGAGTCGGGGTGTCAGTTATTCAGCGGTAATCTTTTAGCCCTGCTGCTGTAGATCTCCCACACCACACACTCTCACACGAACACTCACACTTATGGCCAATTTAGAGTATCCAGTCCACCTACTGCATGTCTTTGGAATGTTATTAAATAAAAGTACTTATTTATTATTACTTAATATTACTTGTTGACTTATTTATGCATCACTAACGGATATAAAGCTCATCAAGCTGTAGTGGAATTGAATTTAAAACATTCTCTCATATAATACCATATCTTGTCTTTTCTGTTTCCTTTTGTATTTGAATGACAAAGATGTTTCAGCTATCTTTGTATTGTAAAACTTGTACTGTTAATATCTCTGCAGAATTCCCTAATTTTTATTGAGAGTTACAACATCTGTTAAAACACAAGTACTATTATTTGACAAACTTGAGAAGTGTTTCAAAAATGTTGCTTTTCCCTTTGGAAATCAACAAAAGAAGGCCGCTGACTTTTATGAAAAATGTTTGCCATGACTTGTCTGCTCCCAGTCTTCTGCTATTCGGTACATTAGGAACCAAATGTTCACTATTTGTTAGGGAGACTCTTTTATTTATTTATTTATTTTTACTTTTGCATTTAACCATTGGGTTTTGGCTAAAAAGAGCCCATTAGAATCAGTTCACTTTATCAGTAAATGACTGAATAAATACAAATAACTTATTAATTAGCTGCATCTTGAGTCCAGTCATGCTGTTCATGTAAGTATGTTGATTGTAGTCTGCTTGCCAGCCCATATAGTGGCAGGTACAAGTTACTTGTGATCATTTCCTTACCCAGTTTCCTAACTAGCTGGATAACTAAATAATTAAGTAAAGCTCCACATCCTCCAAGAGAATAGTAACAGCTATTTATTCCCTCCAGTGAGGGGATTGGACACAGCAAATGCAGGAGCACACTTTGGTTCAAATGCATGCTGCAGGGAAAGCCTGTGGATTTGACAAACTCCTGGAACATGGGTTAGATAGACAGGTTCCCTTTGTATTCCTTTTACATCAGGACTGTTAGGGGAAGGGGGTGAGGTGGGGTTAGAGCCATTCTGGCTGATTGGATGATAGATGCCTGATCCCTCACCATACTGTACATCACATGATGCTTACAAACGAGGTCAAAGCTAATATTGTCAGAGTGGGAAACTAGAGGTTATTGGTAGACCTTGAAGGACCAAAAGTCATCATCAACAGCCCCCTTTTCCCATTTTTTCTACATGTGTTCAGGGTATCATGTTAACTGTCGCCAACTATCTAATTTCAGTGCCATACTCCTGAATTCTTCAACACTCATGCCTAACTGCCACAGTCCAGCCACGTCTTTGCTGGATGTCCTCGCTTCCTCTTACCTTTTTCCTGTTTGTCCAAAATCTTCCTCACCAGATTGTCTTCTGCTTTTCTGCATGTGTGCAAACCACCATAATCTGTTCTCTTTGATCTTTTCTGCAGTTGGAGCTACTTTGGCTTCAGCTCTTATGTCCTCATTTCTTCGTCTGTCCCACAGTGTGCATCATACCATCCTTCTCAGGTACTTCATTTCCATCACCTCTAGCGTCTTCAACTGTTCTGCCTTTACTGCCCAGGTTTCTGTACCATACAGTAGTACTGGTCGCACCACTGTCTTTCACACCTTACTTTTCAGCTTCTTTGGCATTCTTCTGTCATACACTACACCTGACACTCTATGCCAGTTGGCTGCAGCCCCTCTAATTCTAGCTTTGACCTCTTCAGTCAGACTTCCCTTCTCCTCAACCACCCTCCCAGGTACTTGAAGCTGTTTACCTGATCTTCTATCTTTCCTTCTCTCTCTCTATTCTCACCTTCTTCTGATTTTCCCAATTTGCTGTCATTACCACTGTCTTATCTGTGCTTAGTTTCATCCCATAGGCCTTCAGTTTTGCATTCCATTCTCCTATTCTTTGCTGATGTTCTAGCGCAGAGTCAGCATGTAACGTCACATCATCTGCATACAGCAACTCTGTTGATCTGTCTCCTCCGACCTGTCTGCTAATTTAGTCCATTGCCAGTATGAACAGCAATGAGTTCAGAGTTGAACTCTGGTGTACACCCACTCCCACTGGGAACCCCTGTGTGAGGCCGAACACTGTTTGTACTTGATTCATTGGGTCCTAGTACATAGCCTGCACTAATTCTACCAATGTTTCTGGGACTTCACACCACCACAGTACTGTTCAGATCAGCTTTCTTGGGACCTTGTCGTATGCTTTCTCCAAGTCTAGGAATGCCCAGTTGGACTCTCTCCTCATCTCTAGCTTCTTTTCAAGTATCTGTCTCACTGCAAACATCGGGTCAATTGTGCTGCGTCCTTATCTGAATCCAAACTGCTCATTTCCCATCGTACATTCTAGTACTCTGCATATCCATTTATCAGTCAATCTGTCCGGAACTTTCATGCAATGTGATAGGAGTTTGATCCCTCTGTACTGCCCACAGTTGTGGATGTCCCCTTTGTTCTTGTACACAGGCACTAGTATGCTTATTCTCCAGTCATCTGGGATACGCCTTTCTCTCCACACCGCTATTAGTACCCTCAGGAGCCATTTCTCCTCTATCTCACCCAGCATATTTATCATATCTGCTGTGACCTCATCTGAGCGTGCTGCTTTCCAAAAGTGATAGGATTAAATGTAGGAGAAATTTGTTTACGAATAGACGGGGTAGCAGAGCTGTGTTGTTCTCCTTAGCACTTCAGAACCAGCAAGGATGAAATCAGAAAGAAAGACATAAACTCAGCATTTCAAACAAAAGCATAATTTTCACTGTAAATTTTAAAAGTCAAAATAAATCCCAGAAGGGAATTATTGCCTTTTTCTAGGTAAAGAAATGCAAATACAGGTATAATTGCATCATTAATGCGATGAGATTTGCATCTGCAGAAAACCAGACCTGGAAAAACAATGCTCATTACTGTACAGATGGAGTCTGGAAAGATAAATAATCTTGAAATAAACAATGCTTAGAATTTCAAATGACTGCAGAGTTGGTATGCTCAAAGCTGAAAGATATACAAAGTACATGAGAAAAAAGTGTCAGTGATTATTATGGCTGTAACAATAAAATCTAACCTGTCCCTTAATTAAATAGTAGGGTTAGTTTGTTAGATACAGAGACTGGGACAGATAAGTAGAAAAAATAAACAATAGAAGGCAAGTAAGTAAAGCAATTACTAACTAGCTAGCTGGCATCCATTGCCATTCTGACATAAGGTCACATGTGACAGCAATGACAGTGTAAAAGGCTTGTTAATTAAAAAGGATCCACTATAGTAGGAGTACCCTCACAGTGAGATCTTTTGGTGCAATAACGAATGTCAGAAAAAAAAACAGAATACTATCCTTTTCCTCTGAGTGGAAAAATTAATGTTTCTGTTGAATTGCTGATGTACAGTACAGCTTATATACCCTAAAGGTAAGATAACAGGCAGTGTAAATATGAGCACGGAGGTAACATTCACTCTTGTTTAATGGCAGGAGGAGACAGCCTAGCTTGTCCTTTAAATGCATTTAAACTTCTAACTCCACTCTGCCCTTCCTTTTCTCTTTTTCTCCACCCATCTCATGCCTTCTTGAATGCATCTAGTGGATCCCTTTCTGTCACACATTTTAATAACCTGTTTCTTGGGTCCACCACCGTCTCTGGGAAGAAATAATTTCACAAATCTAGTGAGTAGTGGACCCCTAAAATCTGTTATCTGCATTCTTCCCTCAACCATTCCACCTTTTCTGTTCAGGATTATTTGTTATATCTGTTTTTCTTTCTTTTATTTATTGTTGTTGACCGGGTTAGTCACACTGTGTTAGAAGCCTCTTTTCAGGTGATACTCTTAAGTCAGTGATGGCAAACCTTTTGGGCTCTGCATGTCAAAAATTCGGAAAATGCCTACCTTGACTCTGTTGGCATGTCACCCCCCTCAAACAAAAGAGACGCATTTCTTTACATATTCATTTATTTAAAAAAATACAGTCCAATTGTGTGCTGCTATGTATTATAAAAATAAAAGAAAAATCAGTGACATAATAATAGAGAAATCAGTATATGCACTGATAATTTGGTTTTAAACAGTGCACTAAAAAATGACCCTACTTTTAATAGTAATTTTGAATTGAACTGAAAAAAATATGGAACACATTGCATTTGATTTGATTAACATTAATTAATGACTTTTTTGTTACCGAGTTTTAATAGATAAGTGCAGGGTCACATATCTCTTGAATTTTTGTTTATTCAGTTTCTTTGGTAACTGAGGTGGTGGTGAATGCTGGTGTTTCACCCAAAACGTGGCGTGTCACCTTTGACACGTTTGTCATAGGTTCACCGTAACTGCCTTAGGTGTTATTTCTATTAACAAGGAAAAACAGCAGCAAAGATGCACAAAAACAAATAAATAGACAACAAGCACACAAAAAGATACAAGACAGTAAGCATTCTAGTATCATGGCAGTTAACAACCACAAGTACAGAAAACGTTCTTTCAATAAATGGTAAAACATGTCTTCATCATTGTGCAATTGAAGTTTTCATATTTCCAGTTAATTTGTACTACAGTAAGGTAAATGTAGTTTTAAAATGTAAACAGCATTTCATATTTTTTGAGCAAACAGATCATACAACGTGCAGTTTATAAAGACAACAGCACATCTACAGCACTTTAATGGATACGATAAAACGCGTACAGATATTTACACACTGTATGTTATGTAGCCTTTCTGAACTGTTTGTGTATCTGTTTATGGCTAAAGATTAAGTAAGAAATTCTAGGTACCCACTGAAACCAAACAGACAGATTAGCCTGAGCCCATGAAATATTTACATTTGAATTCTTTTCCAAGTTATGCTTTTGGTCTTTTCTTAAATGCTAGATTTTTGTGCAAAGACTGTTTCAAGTGGAGCATGTTTGCAGAATGGTTTTGCTGTTGTTACTAATGAAAATTGTGGTCTTTGTAAGCTGATGTCTTAAGGAGGAAAAATGCTTCTTATTACCTTTTTGCTTCTAGAATCGACCCTTTGAGGGGACACCACATCAGTCTATTGGCTGCTGTAACTATCCGCTCACACTGCTTGTTCAGGTCTTATAAACTTTCCCAAATAATGTTTCTGCTCCGTTGCAGTCATTTCCATTTCCCCAGTGGATCTTCACTCCAGGTGTGTAAAAGGTGCTTCAACAACGTATTAGTTTAAGGGTGTGCACAATTATGCAACCATTTTATTGTACTTTTTTATTTTTTATATTGTCCCTAACAGATTTGTTTGTTTTTCAATTGAATTGTACAGGTTATAGGTCACATTAAAGGTGGGAAAAGTTTTGAACTGATTTATTGTGGTCTCATTTTTTTTATATCACAAAAACCTGGCATTTTAACAGGGGCGCGTAAACTTTTTATATCCGCTGTACATTAGAATTGTTTAGACCAAAGAAATAGAAAATAGAAAGTAGCTATAAAATGCAGTCATTTTCTGACAGCTTACAAGAAAAAGAACTCTGACAGAATACGCAAACCACCTATAAAAGCTAAATGATGCTAGGTCCTGTGTTTACTGTTGAGAATGTCAATGTACAGTTTATTGATGCGCCTGTCCATTAGGAAATGAAGGTCATTCATGTGTGGATGATGTTTGTCATATGAGTAAAGCAGACTGGATTACAGCAGTATATTGACATAAAGCTCCACAAAAGAGCACACTGAAAACTTGTGCTTATAGTTTTATATTTGAGCAGCATTTATTTATTAAATAGTAATGACACAGCTATTAAACAGAAAAAATATATATTTTAATAATGAAACTATGCTGAAATTGTTGTAGACGTTTTTTTAATATAGTATACTGAAACTATGAAAGGCTAATGAGATACTGAACTGTGGTGAATTACTTCGTGACAGATGTCTTCAGATATTTTTCTTAACATCACATGCTAGATACTTCAAAGGTCTACGGATGCTGTGACAGAAAAATGCCCATTTGAGCAGCCATTGTGCAGCTTTTACTGGACTTACTAGCCCTTGAGGCAGGAGAGGGACAAGTGAGCAGTCACCATGGGGAGTGGATTTTATACTTTCGTTGTGCAGAATATTCTAGTCCTGAGCGTACCTTGAGCTGTTAGATAATAAGAAGTGAACAGTAAAGTTTTTCCTGCTGGGAGATCAGTAAGCCCTGTGGAAATAAACATATTACACCTGAAAAAGCTGCCCAACTTTTCTAAAGCTCTTTTCTAAAGCTCTTCTTCTTTTTATTTCTTCTCTTTTCTTTTTTTCCCCTTTTTTCTAAAGATGGTTCAGTTCACGATAAGAATTTATGTATATGTTATGTACAATTTTGACTAAGCTTCTCTAGTGGATGGTATGCGTGATTGAAGTCCTCTTAGTCAAGCTTGGAATTCCTTCAGGGAAACCCAGTGATTATTGATTTGTTTTGCTTCCTTCAACATAAACTTGTGGTTACTGATTGTTTTGTTATGTTTTCACTCTTTTGTTTCACTTTTTAAGCTCAGAATTCTATGGTTTTATTTCATAAATTCATAGCATTAGTTACAACATCTTGTGGCTGTTACCTACTGATGTTCATAGGTTCATAGGTAGGTACAAGGCTATCAATCCTGGGGCCTATACAAGCACAGCCAAAAAAGTACCCTGGCTTTTGCCACCCAAGAAAATTATTTTCCTGTGCCACTGTCGAGCAGACCCACAGAGGTGATCCCTGGGGTGAATTTCCTATTTCCCATCCAGTCATCAAGATTTTTCTTGAAGAGTGCTAATGAGGAGCTTCGTTTGATATAGATAGGTAGTTTATTCCAGAGTATGGGAAGTCTCTGGGACAGGAATCTATCCCTCCAGCAGGTCCATTTGTTGTGGTGACAAGGTTTAGGTCCCTACAGCGTGTATCTCGGAGGGATTGGGATTTCTTTAAGTGGAGCATGTCCAACAGCTCTGGGTTTGACATAGCTTTGTATGTTAGGCAGAGATCACCTCTGAGTAGATGATATGCGACGGAGTAAAGCTGGAGTTTTTTGAGACGGTCTGCGTAGGGCATCTGTTTGAGGCCTGTAATCCTCTTTCTGAGGTATTTCTGCCGCCTTTCCAGTTGTTGTAGATGTCTTGTGAGGTACATACCTAAAGGGGCATTGTACTCTATAATGGGTCTAATGAGTGATGAGTAGAGGGGAACAATGACCTCTTTTTTTCTGGATGAGAAGCCTTTTGTGATGAGGTGTGCCACGCACAAGGATTTCCTGACTACTGTGGCGATGTGATTATCAAAGGAGAGACTACTGTCCACCTGTGTCCCAAGGTCTCTTATCACACTTTCAATGTTAAGTATACTACCACCTATGTTGTAGCTCATGGGTACAGTGTTTTTACCAAAGGGGATGACAATGCACTTTTTGGCATTGAGCTTGAGGCCATGGCTTTGACACCAGGCATCTGTCTCAGTGAGGCCCTTTTGTAGGATGTCCACATCATTAGGAGTTTCAATTATGGCTCCTAGTTTGCAGTCATCTGCGAATTTCATTAGCCAAAGACCTTCTCTGTTAGCCTGTACTTCAGAGAAGTAGATACCAAACAAGAGAGGACCCAGGACTGAACCCTGTGGTACTCCACTTGTCACTGGTCTGAAGTCAGATTTGGAGTCTGCTACTTTCACAGTGTGGGTTCTGTCAGTGAGCCAGTTGGCAACCCATCTTGTGACATAGGGATTTTTACCTAGTTTAGTGAGTTTATCTATAATTCCAGAATGGAGGATGGTGTCAAAAGCCTTGGCAAGATCAAGATAGGCTGTGTGAACCACCTTACCCTTGTCTACGGCTTTGGTGACTGCTTCAAAGAAGTCTCTCAGGTTTAGGAGACATGATCTGCTTTTACAAACCTGAACTGGGTGGGGTCCAGAGTTTGGACATTACCAATGTCTTTGTTTATAAGTTCCACGATGATACGTTCCATGGCCTTGCAGACCAGGCTCGTCAGGCTAATGCGGCGGTAGTTCCCGGGGTCCGTGGTGGCTCCCTCCTTGTGGAATGGGATAACCATTGCTGTGCGCCATTCAGCAGGCACAAAGCCTGAGGTGAGGCTATGATTGAACATGGTACTTAGGTGGGGTGCCAGTTTGTTCTGTAGTTTGTGTAGAACGCAGCCTGGGATGTTGTCTGGTCCCATGAATGCTGTGTTCTTGGCTTTGGAGAGTGTGGTTTTTACCTGTTCAGCTGTGATTACAGGAACTTTGCATTCTTCCGGCATAGAGATGGGCTCTTTAGGGGGTGAGAGGGGGATCAAAGTTAGCACTGAACCTATCTGCCAGGATGTTGGCAATATCAGTTGGGTCTGTATATTTAGTGCCATTGTGCTGTAACTCAGAGCAGATCTGAGTGTTGCCATTGAGATTCTTGACATAGCTATAGAATGCTTTGTGGTTGTCTTTAGAATCAGTGGCGATTTTGTTTTTGTGACTAGCTTTGGAGGATTTTATCAGGGATTGCAGCTTCTTACTGAGGCTGACCAGGAAGCTCCTCCACTCGTTGGATTTTACTCTCTTTTGCAAGAGTTTCTTCCTTCTGTTGTACAGTTTGTTTATGGCAGGGGACCACCAGATTGGCTTCCTTTTTTTGGAGGATAGTGTCTTGGTTCTGTTTGGGATAGCATGATCCGTGCACTCATGTAAGTGCTTATAAAGTGCAATTGTGTAGGATTCAGTAGTCATAACTGTATTGTCCATCTGCATGGGTGTCATGAAGTTCACCACTTCTGTCTTAAGAAGCATGAAGTTGGCTTTGGAGAATTTTTTTACCATGGTTTCCTTAACGGGGGTGGGGGTGGGGGCAGGATGTGGATATCTAGGGTAATTAGCTGATGGTCGGATCAGACCAATGAGGTGTTGACTTCAGGTGTGGAACACCGGTCACTCATGTTGGTAATGACTAGATCTAGAGTATTGTTGCCCCTGGTGGTGGTGTGGATAAGTTGATCTAGGGCATTGGAGTTTATGAATTCCAGAAAGCATTGAGCGAAGGGGTTGGTACATGAGTAGTTTTCCCAGATAATGGTGGGGTAGTTGAAATCACCCATTATTAGGGTGTTTGGTTGAACCCTAATATTTTCCAGTACATCAAGAAAAGAGGAGTGGGAATCCTGGGGCATGGTGGGTGATCTGTAGCAAGCTACAATTTGGATTGCAGTTTTGCCCAGAGTTAGTTGCACTTGGATAACATCGGCTGCATTATGCTGAGCCACTAGCCTGGAGGTGTGGATATCCTTAATGAATATGGACACACCTCCACCTTTGGTGTTCCGGTCCAGGTTACATGGCCGAAAAGTGTGGTATGAGTTATAGGCTGGTAGTGCAGGGGTGCTCTTTGGAGCCTTGTACCAGGTCTCAGTCACTGTACAGATATCGATGTTCTCTATTTTAAGGAGTGCCTGTTAATAGAATCTTTGTTAACAGTAGTTTTCATCACATATGGACACAACTTTATGAGCTTCAAGGATGGTTATATTAATTTAGAATTGTATGAATTCATGGTTATTAAAGAACCCAAGGTGGGAACCCTTTTTGGGATCCCAAAAATTCATAAAGATCCTTTCTTTCCCCCTTTTAGGCCAATTGTTTTGTCTCTCCATTCTGTAACATAGGGCATTTCATTAGTTATAGATCTAGTTTTGAATCACATAGTCCAGAAAATGAAATATTTTATTAGGGATTTTCTCAACCAGTTTAAAGAATTTAGTGAAAGTTATGTATTTGATAGTAAGTATAATTTAATGTTTACTGTTGATATTAACTCACTTTTTACTAGTATTCCTCACTAAATTGGTGTGGAATACATTAGACAATATCTAAGTGTCATTGTAAAATTTAACATTGACAATGTGCATGTTTGCTGTGTACTTTCGGAACTCTTGTTAAACAAATTTTTTTTTTCTTCTGTTTAACAATAAAAATTTTACAAACAATTAAAGAGATTTGCTATGAGGTCAGCAGCAGCCTCTGCATATGCTAACACTGTTCTTGGGTGGTAGGAACAAATGATTTTAAAACCACTTTTTTCCATTTTAAGGTTGTTTTTATGCCCGTTACATAGATGATTTGTTTTTTGTGGTGGAAGGTGGACAGGAACAATTTCATTATTTTATGAAGAATATTAATGAGAGTTCTGAATTTTTGAAATTTACATTGGGTGACGTTGGACTGAAGGTAAACTTTTTAGACCTTACATTAACATGGAACATGTCTAAAGGGAAGTTCACTAGTGAAGTTTACAGAAAGGATACTTTTGTCAATGGGTATCTTCACTATTCAAGTAACCATCCAAAATTTATGAAAAATAATATACCTAAAGGGCAGTTTATTCAAGCATCTTAGATGTCTTCTGAAGATGAAGGTTTTAACAAGGAGGTTGATGTTATCAAAAATATGTTTTTAAAAAATGATACACTAAGGATATGTTAGATTTGCTGGCTGACGAGATATGAAGATGTAGAAGTACAGATTTTTTACCCATTTTGTTGAATGGATTTATTCCTAAAATCAATACAGACACTAATTCCACTGAGGGTAATTTAAACATATATGGGTTATCTTGTTGTTTAGACATTATGGTGGATAGGACTAGGATTGCTTCTATCATTAAGCAAAAACTGGAATATTTTGAAAGGGAATTCAGATTTAATAAAAATAATTGGACAAAAACCTAGTTTTCTATATAAAAATACTTACAATATAAAAAGAATGTTACAGACAGATTTGTCTTGTATTTTTTCAGCTGTTTCTAGTTTTAAAGACAAAGGTATGTGCAAATGTGGGGTTTGTCATTTTTGTAGATATATATTAGAAGGCCCCTACCTTGAGCTACCCTATTTGAATCAAACTATTCCGATTAATGGAGTTTATAACTGCAAGATGCAGGGGATAGTGTATATTGCTGTATGTTCTTGTTGTCTGGAATTTTATATTGGGAAGTCTACTTGTTTTAACAACAGGATTAGGGAACACATATTGTATTAGAACTAAAAATTCTAACAATACTCTGTATAAACACACACTTAAGTGTCCTGGTTTAAAGAAATTTTTGTTTTCCATATTGGAAAAAGTTCCTAAGAGTTTGAGAGGGGGTAGTTTTAAAAACGAAGAATAGAGGGAAACATTATGGCAATTAAAGTTAGGGGCTGATAAATTGCCTGGTATGAATGAAACAATAAACGTTAAGTATTTTTTAAAGGATAGAAGGGTGAAAGTATGCAAACGGTTTTAAATCAAGTGTATGTTTCTTTAAATGAAAAGTCTTCATTAATGGATTTATAAGTGTTAATTGATTCTTTTTGAATGTATATAATGTGGCTTTTATGTGATGAATTTTATTCTGAAGAAGTCTATTGAAGACGAAAGTGACAATAAAGCAGTTTTTCGCTAAAGAAGGGGGTTTTTGCTATTGGTGACCCTCATTCTGCATATACAGTGGTTTTTATGTTGTAGTTATAAGGTTGATTAGAGCATTATAAGTCGATATGCCTTGATCTAACTGTGGTGTACTCTTCCCTACGAATGGGTTATACGAATCTAGTTTCTATGACTTAAGGCTTATTATTGTTACTTCCTGTGTGTTGCATCATTTTTAAGAATATTGACCTTGCAAAAGCCTTCGACACAATACCCCACTCGGGCATCATAAATAAGCTCACCAGCTTAAATATCAACCCCTATGTCACAAGATGGGTTGCAAACTGGCTTAGGGATAGAACCCACATGGTCAGAATTGCAGGTGCCATGTCATACTCTAAACCAGTTACAAGTGGCGTCCCACAAGGCTCAGTCCTGGGACCTCTCTTGTTCGGTATATATTTCTCTGAGGTACAGGCTAACACAGGAGGACTACGGCTGACAAAGTTTGCAGATGACTGCAAACTGGGGGCCATAATCGACTCACCGGCTGACACAAGCATCCTCCAAAAAGGTCTCAAAGAGACGGATAACTGGTGCCAGAGCCATGGCCTAAAGCTAAATGCCAAAAAGTGCATAGTCATCCCCTTTGGGAAAAACAAAGTGCCCACAAATTACCACATAGGTGGTAATCCATTAAGTACGGAAGAAGTAATTAGGGATTTGGGGACCCAAGTAGATTGCAATCTCTCCTTTGACAATCACATTGCCAAAGTGGTTAGAAAGACATTCTATATAGCCCACCTTATCACGAAGGGGTTCACATCTAGATCAAGAGAGGTCATTGTGCCCCTCTACTCATCACGCACATAATAGAATACAATGCCCCATTTAGGATGTACCTTACCCGACACCTGCTACAACTAGAAAGACCCCAAAAGTACCTCACCAAGAGGATCAAGGGACTCAAACAGATGCCCTACACAGTTAGGCTAAAGAAACTCCAGCTCTACTCAGTTGCTTACCACCTATTCAGAGGCAATCTGTGCCTGATGTATAAAACCATGTCCAACCCAGAATTAATGGACATGCTCCACCTCAAGAAATCCAAATCCATGAGAACTACACACTCCAGTGACTTAAACCTCAGCACAGAAATAAATAGAACATGCTGGAGGGACAGATTCATATCCCAGAGGCTCCCCTCACTCTGGAACAAAATCCCAATCCATGTCATACAGAGCCCCTCAATGACCCTCTTCAAGAAGAATCTTGACGTTTGGATGGGAGATCGTAAATTTACCCCTGGGATCTCTTCTGTGTCACTGCTAGACAGGGGCATGGTAAACTAACCTTAAATGGGCTATCTTCTGTGACCTACTATACAGAGGCACAGTCAACCAATCTAAGAAGGGTGGCAAAAGCCAAACACACTTTGGCTAGGCTTGTAAATGCCCTAGGGCAGATAGCCTAGTATCAACCTATGAACCTATAATAATGCTGTATTTTATAACTAAAAACAGAAGAAGAAGTAATACAAGGCAAAGCTTTGTCTGCATTGCTGCTGTGGTCACTGTGGCTGATTTATGATAGCAGATATTTCTCGATATAATAGAGTTACTCTGATGTCTGCAATACTTTGTTGGCTTGTATGATGCTAGGAATTAGTAGATCTTATGCTGTGTGTTTTAGACATGTAAATATAGAAACAAAACAGAGAGAGGAGCTGAAATGATTACAGATATCTGTTACCATTTGGATTCATTAGGAATAGATGGATAGTTTTTGGTTATGCTGTCTGAGATTTTAGTATTACGTTGATAAATTTCATAAACGGATATATAAACTTAGCAATGACATTGCAGTAGGGATATATGCTCAAGTTGTTTCTATAGGGTGAGGAATTGTGTAGATTTTGTGGGTAAAGTACCTAGTTAGGTTGGAGCTAGAAGGCTGCATTTTAATTTTGATAGATGCTATGTAGGGTAAAAACCTTGATGCACTGATTTTGGTATAAAAGTGGCAATATCTGTTTTTGCTATTTGAGATGGTTAATATGAGCTTAAACGTATGAAAGTACAGTTAAAACGATAGTAGGTTTAGCGCAATGATTTCATTGACTGCTGGAGGTGGTGCAAGGAAAAACACTCCTGGTGTGAGGACGGTTGTGGCTGGGTGTTTGTGATTTTAAGGGATAAGCTTCCAGTTAGGCCGATGCGAGGATACTGCATTTTGGTGATGGTAGGTGCCATATAGGGTGTCAGCCTGGTGCATTGATTTGTAATAAAAATGACAATGTTAGTATTTACCACTGGAGGTAGCAAGTACAGAATGATACTAAGTGTAACAGAATGATTTGCTGACCTGCTGCAGTTAACAGAAGGAAACGTGCTCCTGGGTGGGAGGGTGGTCCTGGCTGGTTGAGTGTGAAGATGCAATGCTGCTGCTCCACTTGGGTGTGGTGCAAATTCTGTGCCCATACTTGGTGCCCGTGTCCTGCATTGCTGTTGAACTGAAACGAAAGAGACAGTTTGTAGGTTTTTCACTTGTGTGTTGTGGACCATCTGATCTAACCAAGTGTCATAAAAGTGGATGCTGCAAACATGGGGCTTACAGAATTCAGTTTGAAAGGTCACTTATTGGTGGCTTTGAAGTAGTGGTGAATTAATGCTTCTCTTTTTTTCGTGGTATTCAAACCTGTAGCTTTGGTGGTTCCTGACAAGTGTTCTGCTCCTTAACCCACATGTGATATGCTAAACCAATGCACGCTATAGAGACACCCTGATTCAGCAAACTTGTGAAATCGACCAAAAAAAAAAAAACTACAGCCCTATACCTCATGCCACCTTCCTTAATATAACCTACTACAAGTTATGCAATCTCAGAATATATATATTTATTTATTTTTAATGTACAACTTTGAAGCACACCTTGAGTAATTATCCATTTGCCCTTATTCCTCCAGGTTTAGTTACCATAGAAGTGTGGGGCCTACCTAATAAATTGAAAATGAATGTTTAAAACTGAGATAATAATTTTGCTACACAAATATATTTTAACTGTAATCTGAACAAATGTTTTCAAAGCAGACTAATACACCTGGTAAAACTTTTTTTGTGATAAATATGTTGAAAGATTCATAGGGAAGTACGAAGCAATCAGTCCTCAGACCATTACAAGCCTAACTAAAAGTACCCCCCCCCCCTCAAAAGGAGAGCAACACAGCACTGAGCAGTGCAGAAGTTGAAGTTGCCCATCCAATTACCCAGGTTTACCATGAAAGTGATAAGGGTTCTGCTTGGCATGACAAGTTCTGGAAGTTTCAGAGGTGGTGGATATGATGGGATTAAAAGATTCACAGTTGTCATACTTGTAACTCAGTAACATCTGTACATGTTAATCATCTTCACTGTTTAATCAATATTGTCAGATGAATGTTGAAGGAAATTTTGAATATTTCTTTGTCTGACTGATACAGAACTTCTGACTCAAACACTGTGCTTATTACTGTAGAGCATAATGGCCCTCCTGGGTTTGAACCCAGGACCTTCTGCATAAAAGGCAGATGTGATAACCACTACATTAGACCATATCCAAATGATTCCTTGCACTGCCCACTTAGTGTTTACCAGGCCGGATTGACAAATTTTGATTTAAAACTGAGCTGCAGATTAAATTGTCAATCTGCTTGTCAGATATCAATGGAATATTTGTGCCACAGTTGTCATACCCAGTTTTACTAGCTTCTGGTGCTGTGGAATACATTATTTTGATTTTAAAACTGGAATTACTTCATGCACATGAACATTACTTATAAACATTTTATACTATTATTTAATCTTTGTATTTATGTACTTGTATATATTTGTACGGGTCCACTTCTAAATCTTGAAAGCACATAATCTCGAAATTCAAAATACTGAGTCCAAAATACCTAAAGTTCAAAATACTGAAAACTCAAAATACTGAATTTCATAATATTGAAAAAAAAGAGTACACCAGCACTTACAATATTCCACCACAACAACATAACAAAACATATTACTCTTCTCCAACTATAAGCAGGGGGGCAAGCCACCCTGCACCCCCATGTGGGGGCTGTGCCCCCTACACCCCCTGCTACTTAAATATATCAACTACGACATCGCACTCCACAGAAGAAAATGGCAAGCATATCATTACATGCTTCATGACTGCCTTAGTCATGTTCCCTTTTAATTTGCTATACAACAACATAACTCATCTTAGTGTAGTAAAGTGCGATCTCTGAGTTGATTTATTTAAGTAGCAGGGGGTGTGGGAGGTGCAGGTGGGCATGCTCCCTGCTAATAGTTGGAGCAAACTAATATGTTTGTCTTTTATTTGTTTCTCTATGTACTTCTGGTGGAGTATTGTAAGTGTTGGTATCCTATAGTTTTTGTTCAATATTATGAAATTCAGTATTTTGAGTTATCAGTATTTTGAACTTTCAAGATTTTGGACTCAGTATTTTGAATTTTGAGATTATGAGCTTTCAAGATTTAGAAGTGGACCCATTTGTACAGATGCATCCATATGTATATATGTGAGTACACACACACACACACACACACACACACACACACACACACACACACACACACACACACACACAAACACGCACACACGCACACACACACACACACACACACACACACACACACACACACACACACACACACACACACACACACACACACACACACACACACACACACACACACACACACACACACACACACACACACACACACACACACACACACACACACACACACACACACACACACACACACACACACACACACACACACACACACACACACACACACACACACACACACACACACACACACACACACACACACACACACACACACACACACACACACACACACACACACACACACACACACACACACACACACACACACACACACACACACACACACACACACACACACGTGCTGCCCCACACTCAGAAATACACATATGGGCAGCCTCTGATTATTTGTTGTGGAAACACGTATACGTAAACAGCCTGCCTGCAGACATTGCATTAATACTGCAGCACACAAAAACTTTTTTCAGGAGAAGAAAAAAATGTCTTTCTCCTAGGAAGGAGCAGGGTATGACAGTCACAGGCCATATCCTTTCATTGTTCATGGATTACTGTCATCTCTGAAAATTGCTTACTCAGCTGGGTGCTGATTGCTTGAGGAAATAATTAACATTTAAATTGCACCAATTTTTTAAAGGGATGTATTAATTTTCCTGAGTGCATAATAATTTGAAATAATCCCCTTTAAATGGTTATGAAGAAGAAATGGAAGTGGAGTAATACATATTTGGTGCTTTTTATGCAACCGTTGTCAACCATTCTACTGCGTGCTCAGGTCTTTTTATGTAGCAGTTGCCTGTTATACAGTATATTAAAATATTTTTGGGTTACCTTTGTTATCTTTTATGTGTTCGCTGAATGAAACTACCTTTCCCATTTACCTTGCAGAAATGCACATAAAACACTTGTGTTTAAATTAATGTGGTGTGAGAAACAAAACTGCAGAGATTCATTATGGTTTGAGTAATGTAATGCTTTGCACAGTAATAAATATGATGGGATGGTAATAAAAATTAATGAAAAAGGAATCAGTTACCTCATTTTCATAAGCAGTAGGTGCATATTGAATGATAGAAATGCAGCATAAATGACATATCAGATTTAGGGAAAAAAAAACTTACAAAAGACCAAACACAAATGGATGTGACACAAATTGACATGTCTACTGATATTTGTATTACAGGCATCTCAGAGTTGTTGTTGTTGTTGTTTGTCTTTTCGGCTTTTCCCGGTTAGGGGTCGCCACAACAGAACTCCGGTCCGCTAATGATTGGCAGTCGATTTTTTTTTTTATGGTGCCGAGTTGCCAGTCTGACGCCCAACCTTTAGCGAAGGCATGCCCATTCATGCATGTCTTTCGGAGGCCACTCGACCACGGGGAGGACATGCAGACTCCACACAGAAGGCACTACAGCCGAGAATCGAATGGGAGAACAGAGTGAATTTGTTAAACTAAAGGCAGATGCTAAGGCACAGACCTTTGTAACAAGTTTCACTAGTTATTAAGTTGCATTTGCTCATTTCCACTTTTGTACACAAATACTGACATTCTTTGCTTT
Source organism: Protopterus annectens (assembly GCF_019279795.1). Classification (NCBI taxonomy): domain Eukaryota; kingdom Metazoa; phylum Chordata; order Ceratodontiformes; family Protopteridae; genus Protopterus; species Protopterus annectens. The sequence goes on along the minus strand of NC_056745.1, from coordinate 183,431,550 downwards.
GGTACCTTGTAGTCCAATTGTACATAAAACTAAGACTGAAGGTGTTAAATCTGCCATATTTTCTGAGTGCAAGAGGTACAGTGGATATAAAAAGTTTACACACCCCTGTTAAAATGCCAGGTTTTTGTGATATAAAAAATAAGACCATAATAAATCATTTCAAAACTTTTCCTACCTTTAATGTGACCTATAACCTGTACAATTCAATTGATACACAAACAAATCTGCTCGGGGGAAAAATATAAAAAATAAAAAACGGACAATAAGCTGGTTGCATAAGTGTGTATACCCTTAAACTAATACTTTGTTTTGTGTGCACACCCTTAAACTAATACTTTGTTTTCTGTGCACACACTTAAACTAATACTTTGTTGAAGCACCTTTTGAAGAATGTGCCCTCAGTTTAGAAGAAAATGAGCTAAGAGAAAAGCTGCTTGATTTAATAGAGCTAGATAGACATATTAGAATTAATGAAAGAAATAGATTGCAGAAGGTCAATAAAACCCAAAAAGTCAAAAGTCTGATAAAACAAATGAACACAGTAATTAGGACTGTCTATATAGATCCATGCGATATAACAGAAGTAAACAGGATATATTACTGTGCAGCTAAATTAATAACTGATAAACTTCTACCACAACAAGAACACAGGGTGGTGAGGGAAAGGAAGGGGAAAAATCGAATACCATCATGGAAGTATCGAACAGAGAAAACTATAAAGCAACTAAGACAAGAAGTGTCACTGTTATAAGAATATAGAAGAGGGAATAGATCAACAAAAGTACTAAGAAAGATAGACGTCATAAAAGCAATGTGCAGTATTAAAAGAGACCATGATCTATCATGCGCTATCGCAAATAACAAACTAAAAAGTTCAGCACAGGAGGAGAAATTTAGAAGATACGCAGATAAATAAAAAAGAAAAGTACAAACTAAGCAATTTCTTGATGACCCAAAAAATGTTATAGAGAATTGCGAAACAAGGTAAAAGGAATTGAAAGATCACCAAAAAAAAGAAGAAATAGATATATTTTGGAGCAGTATCTATGAAGATGTTGTGGAGCATAACAAAGATGCCACATGAATAGAAGAAGTAAAAGAAAGAATAAGAAGTTTAAAGG
>NC_056745.1:183282929-183422929 GCF_019279795.1 Protopterus annectens | reverse complement strand
ACTGGCTAGGGTCCAGTGTTTGGAGGTTCCCAATGTCTCTGTTAATGAGTTCCATGATGATGCGCTCCATAGCCTTGCAGACCAAGCTAGTCAGGCTTATAGGGTGATAGTTCCCAGGGTCTGTTGTGGCTCCACCTTTGTGGAATGGAATAACCATTGCTGTGCGCTACTGTATGGGTACGTAGCCTGTGGAGAGGCTGAGTTTGAGCAGTGTGTTTAGGTGAGGGGTTAGTTTGTCTTTGAGCTCATGTAGGGCACAGCCTGGGACACCATCTGGTCCCATTGATGCTGTGTTTTTGGCTTTGGAGAGGGCTATTTTAACCTAAGTGTCTGTGATTTCAGGGACTCTACAGTCTTCTGGTATGGTTATGGGCCTTTTTGGGGGTGAGAGGGGGGTGAAGTTTTCATTGAACCTGTCTGCCAGGATGTTGGTGATATCGGTCAGTTCAGTGTGTTTTGTGCCATTCTGCACTAACTCCGAGCAGATCTGAGCATTGCCACTTAGATTCTTGACATAGCTAAAGAATGCCTTGTGGTTATCTTTGGAGTCCTTGGCAATTTTTCTTTCGAAGCTAGTTTTGGATGATTTTATGAAGGATCGTAGTTTCTTGCTGATACTGATCAGGGATGTCTTCCCTTCTTGGGATTTTACTCTTTTTCTGTACTAGTTTCCTTCTTCTACTGTATAGCTTGTTTATGGCAGGAGTCCAACAGACTGGTTTCCTTTTTTTGGAGGAGTGAGTCTTGGTTTTGCGTGGGATGGCTCGATCCATGCATTCTTGTAGGTGCTCGTAGAGTGTATTAGTAAAGGATTTTGTAGCTTGGACAGCATTATCCTTCAGCATGGGGGCTTTGAAACTTTTCACCTCGGTCTTAAGCAACGTGAAGTTTGCTTTTGAAAAATTTTTCATGGTGGTTTCCTTGTCCGGGGGTGGGGGCAGAATGTGGATATCCAAAGTGATTTGTTTATGGTCAGATCTAACCAGCGAGGGGTTGACCTCCGGTGTGGAACACCGGTCGCCCATGTTGGTGATGACCAGGTCCAATATGTTGTCACCTCTGGTGGCAGGGTTGACCAGTTGAACCAGGGCGTTTGAGTTTATAAATTCTAGGAAATGTTGGGCAAGGGAGTTAGTACTTGAGTAGTTCTCCCAGTTAATGTTTGGGTAATTGAAATCACCCAGTATTAGGATTGATTTGGGGAAAACAATAGCAGGTTGCAGAAAAAAGGCATGATTTTAGAATTATATGATTCTTGTACAGTTTTAAGTATTTAGTCTACTTTAGTTGTTGTTGTGAACTTTGATGCTGAATAATTTCTTTCTGGATAGATTCTTTGTATCACAATGCAGCTTGTTCCAAATTTTTGGTTTGGAGTTACAGAATTTTCATCACTGAAATCATTGTGATGTCTGATGGAGCTAATGTTTTCCGAGTGAGTAGATTTTAATTTGCCGCTGAGTCAATGTCATGTTAAATATTTACTTAGCTGTCATCTGGGTATTATTAAGAAGAAAGTAAAATGCAAAGCTTAGCTTCTTATAGTAAAAATGTTATTGATGGTATGCGTGCGCACACATGCACACACACATTTGGCTGTGTTATTATATACCAATTCATGGTTGATATGCAAATCTTTAAATAAATTGGTAAACAGGATTGCACCAAAATCACTTTGCAGAGAATTAATGCAAAAGCCAGTTTGGTTACTGAAAAGGGAGAAAAGAAGGAGATGTCTATGCAGAGCCGCAGAGCCGCTGCATAGCCTGGCTGCTGTTTTAAATAATTAGTTCTTTGTGCTAATCCATAGATAGGGGGTCATTATGTATGACCCTGAAATCCCTGACAGACTGAAATTATTCCACAAGAAATACATCAATAGGAAAAAAATATATAGTTTTGGAGGTTTGGATAATTTATACTGACAGGCGAGGAGAGTAATGCTTTTGTTTTGGATGTATTTTGAGTTAACCCTGAGAATATACATATTATTCTAGCTTGGAAAAGTATAACTGAAATTTTGTTCTATGCTGGATGGAGGGTTAACTGGGCGTACATAACATGATGGACTCATCTGTGTATCTGATAAAGTTGTCAAAGTGGTAGACTTGTAATTCATCTAAATGGAAAAAACATGAGGCCTTAACGTGAGCTTTAAGGACGCTGTTTGCTAAGCGGTATCAGTCAGACCGAGCAGTTCCATTTAACACTGTAGCTCCTTTCAGACATGTAATCCTTAAGCAAGCAATAATACCCAACATAATGTGTATGTTATTGTGGATATACATCATGCCCAGGGGTATTCTGAGGCCTGACAGTGTAGGCAGAGGGCCTCTACACCCCTGGAAGGGTGAACATTTTGCAATAACACACACCCTGGCAGGCATCACTATGCTTAGAGAATGGGTTGTCTTATACATTTTTAAATTTTTTTTTATTAGTACTCTATATTTTTTAATATTTTTGATGTAAAATCCTTCCTACACTTTTTATTTTTTATTTATTTCACATTTGTTTACCAGGAAAGTCCGACTTGGAACAAAGCCAATTTTCAGCGGAGGCCCAGGGACAAATGCTCCAGACGCATGTCTTTAGACATCCTTGGAACACTTAATGTTCCAGACTTAATGCAGTATATGTAACTGTTTTTGGAGGAATTATTTTATATCCAAAATATAAGTATTGTAGATGTTTAATGTCTACACACACACTCACAGAAGCACACAAATCTTACATTCAGAAGCACATTCAGACTGATATACTCACAGACAGACATACGTAAAAGCACACACACACACACACACACACACACACACACACACACACACACACACACACACACACACACAAAACAACACTTACATTTGAGTGAACACATCCTCAGATATTTAGTTTTGATCAAATGAAAGAAAAAATAAATAAAAGTGCAACACTGATGATCTCCTCATCCCATTGTTCATGGTTTTGCTGCACAGGATCTCACCTTTTGGGCTGCCTGCAGCAGTCACCCCAGTCTCTCTGTCTCTCTGTCTCTCATGCACACACAAAGAAACACACAGTTTTCTTTTTTTTTTCTGATTTAAATTTAACTTTACTCTTTATTTAATGCTTGTTAAACAGCAAAGGGCGGTTTCGCAAGCAGAAAAGAATGGTGGCCCATTGTTTTTTTTTTTATTGTCTGAGCCTCACAGCAGCTTAATATGTTGCCACAAAGCATTGGACTCATTCTTCAGTGGGCAACACCTGTACATTAACCAGTCAGGATGGAGATGTACAGGTCGCCCATTGTCTAAACAATTTGAATATGCAGGTGTTCCACCTAGGTTACTAAGTCTGCTAAAGGGTTCAGAATAGTATCAAAAGCTTTAGGCAAGCCAAGAAAGATGGCCTGCTCAATTTGACTTTTATTTCCAGTCCTAATGATTTTTCCAAGAGAGAATAAAGTGGTGATGGCACCATAGCCTTTCCAGAATGTGTGCTAAAGCACAGATGTAATACTGTATTTTTTTCTTGGTGTTTTCACCCTTATTTTCTTCTGACCATCAGCCCCCTTTTCTCTGAACATCCCCAATTTGCCTTTTGTGAACTGGATACATGCATCCCCACATCACCCTGCAGGGATCTTTGGCCTCCATCTTTGCCTAGTGAAGCTTAACTCTTAGGCTACCAATTTCAAAGATAAAATCTGTCCAGAGGAGGGGCTGACATCCAGTCAGGCACAAGGCATGGATGATTCCCCTTGCTTGCCTACTGGACCCTACAACACCCATGAAACACACACATGTTTATACTTGCTGAGTGCAGATACTTTGCAAAACTTAGCTTAGTTGATATGTCTATGTTGTGGCTGAGTCAGTACATGCTGGCTCTCCTGCCACTATTAGCAGGCAGTCATGCAGCCAGGCAGGCTATTGCCCTCCCTCCAGGGCGGGTGAGACGCTTTCAGCTACTTATTTTCACCATCCCTCACTGGATTTTCTTGTACCAGCTTGTTATTCAGTACCAGATGACGTGGGTCACTGCTACACATTGTTATATGTTGTTTTACAGCAGCAACAGTTCTGTAAGACAGACTGAATGAGATAATGCTGTCAGAGTGAAGAAACTCCACGAGATGATGGAAATGGATTATTCTTTTAAGGTTTTATGACATGGGGTTTAACATGAAAATAAACTTAACGTACAAGATGTATCATCTTTGTTCAGTGCAAAGGTGTACGTCTTTTCTCATTGCTTAAGAGCTGTTTCTGCTGAGATGCTTTTCTGTATAAGGACTGCCAGAGGAACGACAGTGGACTAACAGAATGTCTTTATGGACCAGACTGGGAAGCAGTCAGTACAACATGTGCCATACATCTGTAGACTAGTTGAGTGTCCTGACTTCCTAGACAATTTGTACTGATTAGATAAAAAAGTTAGTTGGCTCAGGAGGGTTGTATTTTGAAGTGAGGACAGGATAACAGTGCTGCTTTAAGATAGTTCCTGAAGAGATTTTCTGTCTTTTCCTCTTTTTATTTTATTTTCTTTCTTTATCAGGATAGTCCGGCTGGACAGCTCGTGGTCATTTTCAGCAGAGTCCTGGGGAGAAAAGCTCCATACAGTTACAGTATAAAGAGTAAGTACCTGGTAGAACTTAGAGGTTACAGGGTGTGAGTCATAACAGCAAGTTAGAGACCAAACTGTAGATTGGTTAACAATCAGAATTACAAAGTTGTACAAATATTTATAATTAGGAAATCTTTATAATTAGGAAATTAATATTTTTATTATTTGTTTGCCTGGGTGGAGTAAGGAATGTACTAATTTCCAGAAGTCTTTGAATGATGTATATTTGTTCCTCTTTTGACAGTAAGGATTTCTGTTTATGTATCTGACAGGATCCTTGTAGCGATTTCTTATTTCTCTGTCAATCATGAAGAGAGTTTAATAGCTTTAAGGTACTATGCCGTTACTTTTTTGACAGAGAGCATTTTAATATAGATTCTACTAACAGAGAGTAGGATAGCTGATGCCAAGGTTCTCTGCCTCTCATCAGCTGTGAGAGTTACTACATCATACATTAGGATGGAGCAGAGATGTCAGTGAACTGCCATGACCAAGAACAGTTCCACATCGTTACATGTTGCTTTACAGCAGCAGCAGCAATGCCCCACCATGGTAGCATTACTACGAGTCAGACGGATGAAAAGCAAAAGAGTACTATCAGTAGTACTTTCCAGCCTTCAGTGAAGTGCAATTACATTTCGGTTAGAGATATATCTAGCAACATTCCATGACGCTAGGAAGGTTTATAAAAACATGCAGTCTCATAAATTGAGTGTCACAAAGAGCTGTTCCTTTCTTAATACTCCTATTGTTTAAAAAAGTTTGAGATCTTCACTCTTATACATTCATACAAGGTGCAAAAAGTTGTCGGCTTTGCTCATTCATGAATGACTGAAAACTGTCACGTGAAAGTGCTAGTAAGGCAAATGATAATTGTCTGTAGGTTTGAAACTATTTTCCTGTTCATCTGGATAAAAGCGGCAGTTCACCGGCCAAAGATAAGTTTGTACCACTAAATGTAGCATTCCAATGTAATTGACCCCTGTTCTTCATGAAAATATTTCTCCAACTAAGTTTTTGGAAAACACTTTCACTTTAGTTGTTTGTAGTACTTTACTGACCTCAGCACAAAAAAAAAGTCACAACATGCAAACTTTTGGTTGGTCATTAACACTAAAAACTAGAGCTGTCATAAGGCTAAGTCAAATTACTTTCTTAAATAATGTGAGATTTGAATAAGGAAAAAATAGTGGGACCTTCATGACCTGTGGCAGGGAAACATGGAAATAAAAGCACTAAACAACATCTAGGCAATATTAAAGGGAAAAAAATAACTGCAGGATAAGATTAACAATGTTACTATTGTAGATGAAACGGGTGTTCATTTTGGCATTTGGAAGAGACAACTGTTAGGCACTCTGTGGTATGTCAGTGCTGAAATTGGAGTTGTGAGTGTTAGCATAACAGAACATCCAAAGAACTATCAGCATCAGTGGCATTTCTGTATACTAGAAAGGTATCAGTCCATTACATGTGATCAGCAACAAGTAAATGTGCAGTCAAACAGGTGATGTGCTGTCTCTTTGTTGTCACTGCCATCTGTTGCAATGACAAAAGAACATGGAGAGGTACTGTTGGAGAACAATGCAGCAGTCAGATACCCTCCTCAGACTGCAATGGTTTCAGCATAACTAGATGAATATACTGTGTATTGTTTTTTGTGTCTGCGATGTATGTCCTATGCTGTTTAAAAATGCCATTGTGATTGCAATGTCTCTCTCATTTCAATATTTTAATATTGTATTTTTAATCTTATTCACTGTGTAATAATCATTGCCATTGTGTTATGTTTTTCCAACTGCTGTTGGAGGCTGGGTCATGACTGAAAAGCATCTACAAGACCAGCCCATCCATTCAGTTAACAAAAGTAAAATCAATACATTTTGGTGTCAGTATCTTAGGTTGGAATGGAATTAGAGCAGGGTGTGTTACTGCCAAGGTGTAGTACATGTCAGGCAGATGTTACTCCCTAATTGGTGACATTACTGTAGGACAAAAGTTTATGTCACCTCTCCAGCTTACTCTAAATACATGTCAGGCAGATGTTACTCCCTAATCAGTGACATTACTGTAGGACAAAAATTTTTGTCACCTCTCCAGCTTACTCTAAATACATGTCAGGCAGATGTTACTCCCTAATCGGTGACATTACTGTAGGACAAAAGTTTTTGTCACCTCTCCAGCTTACTCTAAATACATGTCAGGCAGATGTTACTCCCTAATCGGTGACATTATTGTAGGACAAAAGTTTATGTCACCTCTCCAGCTTACTCTATATACATGTCAGGCAGATGTTACTCCCTAATCGGTGACATTACTGTAGGACAAAAGTTTATGTCACCTCTCCAGCTTACTCTATATACATGTCAGGCAGATGTTACTCCCTAATCGGTGGCATTACTGTAGGACAAAAATTTATGTCACCTCTCCAGCTTACTCTAAGTGACCATCATGACCATGAAAAAGATAGTCTGTCAGTCATGACTGACAATACCTTAGATCACATTCTTGCCAGAGTGTTACATGCTGCCATCTGGGTATAGCTCATTTGTAAGATGTTTGGTCTACCTGTTTATCAGTGACATTGTTGTTAGAGTGTTGTCAGAGAACTTTTAGTTATGTACTTACCATAACGATAAATGTATGTGATCCATCTCGCCTACATTCATTACTGACGGGTTTGGAGCCGAGAGTCGGCTCTGACTCGGCCACTATAACTAGCACGAAGTCTCTCATTGTCTGGGTTAACCCTGTATCCCAAGATGCATCACGCCCAAACCCCTAGATCTTGTTTGCCCCAACATGATTCTCCCACATACACCATACCACAAGGTTAAATAAGTAAGAGGAGAGAAAAAATAATATCCTCAGAGAAATCATTATACAGGTTTCCTCCAAGTCCAACAGGTAGGAGGAAGGAGGGCGGGTACGTAAGAATGTAGGTGAGATGGATCACATACATCTATCATTATAGTAAGTACATAACTAAAAGATGTAATGTGATCCTATCTCACCTACATTCATTACTGACGGGACAGCACCCCTAGCATCTAAATCCCGGGAGGCTCACTGGAAAACACTCCTGAGCACTGTGGAACCAAAGGACGCCCGACCTCTAGGGCCACGTCCAGTTTTTAATGAGAAATAAAGGTATGTGGAGAAGTCCAAGTAGCCGCTGCACATATCTCATCTATGGATAATCTAGCATGAAAGGCCACTGAAGTTGACATAGCCCTGGTAGAATGCGCCCTAACTGGAAAGGGAAGATCCTTACCCGCTAATGCATAAATAAATGAGATGCAGTCTCTAATCCACTTAGCTATGGTGCCCTTAGTTACAGATCTGCCAATTCTATTCCCCGAAAAAGACACAAACAACTGATCTGATTTCCTCTCCTGTTGTGTCCTATTTAAATAAAACCTCAGTTGTCTATGCACATCCAACTGGTGCAATTTGTATTCCGCTTTGTTGGAAAACCTTGGGAAAAAGACCGGAAGCTCAATAGACTGGTGGAGACAAAGGGCAGAAGAGACCTTAGGGAGAAAAGTAGGATTAAGTCGCAGAGATACTCTGTCCTTATGAAAAATTAAATAAGGAGGTTTAGCAGAAAGAGCTTGAAGCTCCGATACTCTAATGGCTGAAGTTATGGCTACCAAGAAGGCAGTCTTCCATGACAGAAATTTCAATTCGCAGGAGGCTGCCGGCTCAAAGGGAGAGGAAGTCAAAGCTCTGGGCACCACATCTAAATCCCATGGCAAAACGGGTTGTAAAACCGGAGGGCGCAGCAACCAGGCTCCTTTCAGAAAGGCTTTACACAGCTTATGACCCATAAGAGAAGGCTCGTATGCAACATGATAACTGGAGATTGCTGCCAACTGAACCTTTATAGTGGAGGCAGCCGAACCTTGTCTAAAGAGTGTAGCTAAGAAATCTAACACCGCCGACACCGGTGCTGTAAGGGGGTCTAGATTACGTTGCTGAGCCCAAATTGCAAATCTCTTCCATTTACTAGATTATATGTTCCTAGTAGAAGACTTGTGGGAGGAAGACAGAATATGAACTACTTCTGGGGTAAAAATATGCTGTCTGACTAAGGTCGGAAGTGGAGGAGCCAGGCAGCGAGCTTGAGTGTTCGTAGGGATGGATGGCACTGTCTTGACTGATGAGTCAATAGGTCTGGAGCTGGGTCCAGAATCCAAGGGCCATCCACCGCATACTTCTGAAGGAAGGGGAACCAAACTTGACGGGGCCAGTGTGGTGCGTTCAGAATCATTTTGCTTCCCAAGCAGGTGGCCTTCTGAATCACTCTGGGTAGCAGAGAGACTGGCGGGAAGGCATAGTGCAGACCGGAGGGCCAATTGTGGACTAGAGCATCCCTGGGAGACTCCCCCTGTGGGGGGATCAGAGTGAAAAATTTGCTGCACTTTGCATTCAGGGGACTGGCAAAGAGGTCGCAGCAGGGAAGACCCCACTTGGAGAAGATCTACGCAGCCACTCTGTCATTCAGGGACCACTTGTGAGGCATTAGAATAGCTCTGCTCAGCCTGTCTGCTATCACATTGGACTTCCCCGGAATGTGCGTTGCCACTAGAAAGTGCTGGGAAGCGATCGCCCAATTCCACACTCTCATGGCCTCTCTGCAAAGGGGGTAGGACTTGGTTCCTTCCTGCTTGTTTAGATACCGGACAACTGACATATTGTCGGAGAGAATCACAATAGTTCCCCTGGGAAGAGAGCTGTGAAGTGCCTGCAATGCTAGAAGCACCGCTCTCATCTCTAGAACATTGATGTGCAAGTGAAACTCATGGTCTTGCCACGTACCTTGGACCGTCTCGCCCAGATAATGCCCCCCCCCCCCTATCTGGGAGGCATCCGTGGTTACTGTAGCAATAGGGGACGGGGGGCTCAAGGGTCTCCCTTGGTCCAGATTGGACGAGAGAAGCCACCAACGTAGATCTTGCTGGCATCTCTCCATGATGATGATTGGATGGGACAAGGGGCGTTCCTGATATGACCACTGGGCCGAAAGGAGCCACTGAAGTATTCGCATGTGTAACCTGGCCAGCGGAACTAAGAGAATGGTAGCCGCCATTGATCCCAACAACTGAAGAACCATCCTGGCTTGGGCTTTTCTGCGGGGTAGTAAAGCCAGGACTTGGGCCTGTAACACTTTTATTCTCTCTGTCGGTAGAAAGGCTCTCATCTCTACAGAGTCTAGCTCTGCGCCGATAAAGGCAACACGCTGTGATGGCAGTAATACAGACTTTGCCCAATTGAATGAAATCCCTAGAAGATGGCCCAATTTGACAGTAGCTCTTGTGGCTTGAACAAGTCGATGCCTGGTGGGGGCGGTGAGGAGCCAGTCGTCTAGATAAGGAAACACCTGGAATCCTAGACGTCTCAGGTGAGCTGTCACCACTGCCAGACACTTGGTGAACACCCTGGGGGCTGTGGTGAGACTAAAGGGCAGGGCCCGGAATTGAAAATGACTGGCTCCCAGCCAGAAACATAAATGATTCCTGGAAGCCTTGTTTATCTTGATGTGATAATAGGCATCCTTGAGGTCGAGGGAGCACATCCACACTCCTTTTTCCAGCAATGGGAAAATGGATTGCAAAGTGACCATTCGGAACTTGGACTTCTTTACAAAGTGGTTTAAACGGCTGAGATCCAGAATGGGTCTCAAGTCCCCTGTTCTGTTTGGCACCAAAAATAACCTTGAGTAAGTTCCTAATCCGATCTGGTCTGCGGGGACTGGTTGGATGACTCCTTTTTCTAGCAGCTTTGAAACCTCTATTGCCACCTGATCCCGTTGACTGGGTGGAACGTCCGGGATTTTCCTTGACGGAGGGGGGGAATGAAAAAGGGGAATGGTGTAACCTCCGGTGATGATACGAAGCACCCATCGATCCTGAGTGATGGACTCCCAGGCCTGAAGATGCTCCAAAAAACGACCCACAACTGGCTTGGGAGACGCACAGTTGGGTAATCCCTCACGGATGTTGGTAGGAGGAACCACGAAAGGACTCGCGGTCTCCTGTATTGCGGGGGCCTCCGCCGCCTCTAGGGCGACGCCTTCCATTAAAATACCCCCCTCCTCTGCCCCTGGAGGGGGGGGGTCACTTTGATGGGAAGGGGAAGACTTTTGAGACTTTCTGAACCACATTTTCCCTCCCCTCTGAGCCTTGGGATAAGGCCTAGTGGGAAGCGAAAAACGGGCCCCAACGGCAGACAAAGTCTTACCCTCCTGCTCACATCTAGTGAGGGTGTCTTTCACTTTTGGTCCAAAAAGGGAGGACCCATCGAATGGGGCGTCTGTGAAAGAAGACTTGAAAGCCTCCGCAAAATGACACAAGTGCATCCAAGCTTGCCTCCTAAGGACTACGCCCGAACTCGCTGCTCTACCCGCCCCTTCGACTGCATAAGATATGAGCCTCATGGACGAGTTGACGATGGAAGAACGGGTAGACAGCTGGGCGCTAACAGACTGGGCCAACGCCTCAGGCAGGTTACCCGACAGGGTATCTCTCAACTCCTTTATGAGATCCCTTTGGAGCTGCGTAAAATGACACAAGTAATTCAGCGACCGCAAAGTAAAGGTTGCTGAAGACAGGGTACACTTCCCATACCTATCCATACTCCTAGACTCCTTATTAGGAGGATGGATGGAGGTAGAAGCCTCTGCCACGTCCTGCTGGGTGGCGGACGCCACCACCATGGCATCCACAGGTACTCCCTTGGTCAGAAATTCTTTTCCAGGTGGCAGAGATAAAAACTTATTGGGGCGGCTAGGAACTGGCTCCACAGTGTCAGGGTGTTCCCACACCCTTCGACAAATCAGGTCCAATAATTCATCGAAGGGTGGAGACACCCAGGAGGTGGAAGGCTGGGCTCCGAAGGCCTTGAGGAAGACCGACTCCTCCTCAGAAGGGTTTTTGGAAGGCCAGTCGCCCCGCTGTCTCAAGATCTCCAGGATATCAGAGAACGAGACATCATCCGAGGACGACTTTGGGGACCCTTCTGCATCATCGAGGTCGGTGTCCGAGGTGACAGACTCATCTGGGGAGTCTACATGCTTCCTCTTACACAACTTCTTCCTGGGAGGCTCTTCAGGGACAGACTCTGAAGGGCCCTCAGAAAGTAGGGGATCACACATGGAGGTATCCTCAGGCCCGGGAGCCCTGCTGTCCAGAGATAGGGGGGCACCAGAAGCTCTAGTCGCAGCGTCTAGGGAAGGAGTTGCTGATTCAGGTGAAGTCACGATGGACTTGGCCAGCTCGATCCTCATAGCCTCGAAGGCAGGTCCACCAGAATCGGACGAAAAACCCGCCTCTGAGACCATGACCGGAGTCGGGGTACCCCTAGCCGAAGCACCAAGGGGGAGACTCAGAGCCGCAGTCTGAAGCCCCGAAGTATCCCCCTTGGGTCCGACTAAGGACACCCGAGTATCGAAACCTGTAGACGGAATGGAAAAGGTTGGAGCCGATGTCTGATCTGAAAGACTCGCAGGAGGTTTCGGAGCCGACCCAGGGACTTCACTCGATTCGGCAGACTCAGGCTCCAACGACACCAAGGTTGTCAGAGGAGGAAGAAACAGAACCAATATAGTAGCTGGCTCTGGAGCCGACTGGGCTGGAGCCGAAAATAATTTAGTTAACACTGGCGACTGGAGGAGCCTCTAGACCACCCTATCGGCATCCGAATCCGAGAGCCTGGAAGACTTGGAGGAGACAGATGGGGGTCGAGAAACCTTCTCGGTCGGAACCGAGATAAAGGTAGGGGAACAGCTCCGAATCGGCTCCAAAAGGATCGGAGCCGAAGTAGGCTCGAGAACTACCGCAACCTCCTTCGGCGCCGACGACCGTGGAGTCGAAGAAGCCGACCCCGCAATAGACAATACTTCCTGCGGCTCTGAGACCAGTGGAGCCGAGGAAGGAGACATAGCCTTGGATGGTGCTTCCTGCGGCTCCGAGACCAGTGGAGCCGAGGAAGGAGAAGTAGTCTTAGATCTTTTCTCCGGAGGCTCCGAAGAACTAGATGGAGCCGGAGACTTAATTTCTGACTTTGATCTGGGTTTCTCAGAGGGAGGAGAGGACGCCAATGTTTCCTCAAAGGAGGGTTTAATCAAACCCTTGAGGAAAAGTTTATTTTTTCTCTCCTGTAACACCATGGGAGAGAAAGCATGACATACAATGCAGGATTCCTGCAAGTGTATAGCACCGAGACAATATACACAGTTGGCGTGTCCGGCAGTTAGCGACATTTTGTAAGCACATTTAGCGCATTTCTTAAAGCCAGATGGCTTATGTTCTTTAGGTTCCTTGCCCGACATAAGGAACAATTGACAAGCAGCAACAATATCCAAAAAAAGACAATCACAAACACACTCTCAACACAAGGTAGGGAGGGGTAAAGGCTCTAACTTAAACACCCATACAATAACCACTCGAGATAGGGCAAAGGCCCTCTAACTCGAATGGGCCTAGCCCGCCAAACAGAAGGATTACCAACCACAAACAATCAGACACAACCAAGGATACTATGACAATGTAGCTATTAGAATAGCTTTTTGATATAATAATACTGGAAGCTATAGTTGAAAAAACACAAAGAAAGGGTACTTAGCCCCAGCCAAGTCGAGACCACGTTGTTACTCTAGGAGCGGCAAACGAGATCTGGGGGTTTGGGCATGATGCATCCTGGGATACAGGGTTAGCCCAGCCAATGAGAGATGTCGTGCTAGTTATAGTGGCCGAGTCGGAGCCGACTCTCGGCTCCAAACCCTTCAGTAATGAATGTAGGCGAGATAGGATCACATTACATCTATACGTTCCCATCAGAAAACAGCATACCTGTTTGACTGATGCTTTGACCTTCCCCAATGACAGAGCTATAGGTCAGAATGCTTCACTTGAGTTAATATGGCTATTAGACAGACTGTGACTCATCCATGTCTATATAGTGCATTAGAAATAACCCCGACAGCTAAACGTCAACACCTGGGATTACTACTGTTGTGATACGAATGCTATTTTCACTCTTTCCTATCTGCCATAGAGCCATAGATGACAATGTTGCACTACACCGCTTACTCACATGACACATATGTACAACTCTTAATTAGATCGTTAATCAGATGCTGTTTTTTTCTCATCTGTAACATGTCCATAGGTCAGAATGGTGCTTGAACCCAATGCATGGCTCTCAGTGGATAGAAAAGCTGTCATATTTTCCCATAACTTGTGGTGATAACAGATGTCTTTGTAATACAGTTAAAGAATAATACAATTGTGAGAGAGATGTTCTACCTCTCAGACTACACACACACACACACACACACACACACACACACACACACACACACACACACACACACACTCACATTGTGTCTGTCTCTAAGGTGTAGTTGTCATACTAAGCGTCTGAGGTGCACATTTTTTGACATTTTTTTCCAGACTGGCATTTTTTCAAGTGTTCATTTTAACCAATAAGGAAGAACCGATGTACTTCCTTTCTAGGTACAAGTGGATACTTAAGTACTGTATCTAACATAGTAACTTGGTAACTCCTGATGAAAGGTTCCTCAAACCCCAGAAGGTCAAGTAAACTTAATGTCAGGATGTTTGGTCTGCAAAATGTTCCAAACCATTAACCGTGCCATTGCTTTTAGCCAGAGCTATGCACAACAAGTCTTTAGAATGTGTAATTCTGGTGCTGTTTGTTTTGTGGATATGCAGGAGGTCCATCAGAGTAGGGTCTGACAATGCTCTGTATGCCAGGTATATATCTCCCCTCAAAAGCCTGTAAGAGACAGAATACAGGGATAGGACCTTGAGGCTTTCTGCATAGGATGTATTACTTACTCCCTGTATTATTTTAGTGAGGAACCTCTGTGGACGTTCCAATTATTGAATATGCCTGGTTCGGTACATACTGAAGGGGGCATTGTATTCAATGACAGGTGTGATGAATGCCAGATACAGTGGGATAATGACTTCCTTGGACATAGATGCCATACCTTTGTTTATAAGTTGTGCAATGTAGAATGATTTCCTCACCATTGTAGACATGTGATCAAAGGCTAGATTACTGTCTATATGTGTCCCTAAGTCCCTGACTACTGGGTAAACCTTAAGGGATGTGTTGTCAATATGACAGTTACCAGGGATGGATCACTTCCCAAAGGATACTATTATGCATTTCTTTGCATTTAGGTTTAGTCCATGGCTCTGACACCAGTTGTTTGTCTGTGTCAGCCTCTCCTGGAGAATATTTGTGTCAGTGCGAGATTCATTAACAGCTCCTAATTTGCAATCATCTGCAAATTTACTCAGCCAGAGACCGCTGATATTGGCCTTGATTTCTGAGAAGTAAATGCCAAAAAGGAGTGGTCCAAGGACTGATCCCTGAGGGATTCCACTTGTGACTGGCCTCTTTTTAGAGGTGGGTGCTGTCTGTGACCCAGTCGGCTATCAACAGGGTGACGTACTGGTTTGTACCTAACTTCTTGAGTTTGTCAACAATGCTCGAGTGGGGTATTGTGTCAAATGTCTTGGCCAGGTCAAGGTAGGTAATGTGAACATTAATCATTTGTGAACTGAGGGGGTGGAGCTAGGAACTAAACCTTCTATTTAATGGGTAAAATAAAACATTTCAAAGCTTTACTGGAAAAGCTCACCCAGACTCTGCCACAGCTTGCTGTGAGGGAAAGGTTAATTTGCTTTTTATTTATTCTATTTTGTATTACTTTATTGCCTTTTTCTATTTTGTATACTGTGATTTGTTTTCTTTACACTGTGTTTTACTTGTATTGTACTTTTAATTGCATATTAAAACTTGATAAGAGACAACAGCTCTGTCTCTTGTGAGTCAGACAGAATTTTTTCCACCCTCTCACCCTGTTACTGTTGTGTTCTTAAACACTGCTGTCTTTCTAGTTGCCTGCTTATGTTAATTTGACCCTATATCTTGTTCCCTCTCTCCTTTCACTGACTGGTGCAAGTAAGCACAAAATTATCATTTTGTAAAATCAGTCCCCTTCAACTATTTAAATTTATTGGCCATCCCACTGTATTCCATAGTACCAGATTACAAAAGTGTCCACCCCTTTCACTCTAACTTGCTCTGTTAAAAATAGTGGCTCTCCACTTAGACAGCTAAGACTTAATTTATCCACTTTCATATCTAACTGCTTAGTGCAGACTGCAGTGTTTAGGATAAACCATTTTTTTATCTTACCTGTAAGCATCTATTGCCAGACCACCAGTTATTGGAGAGCCCACATTCTGCCTCTCAGAGGTCATCTTGGGATTAGTGCTTCTGTTTTCTCCTGGTGAGAGAAGGAGTACAGGGACATTATTTCCTGGAGATTGCTGATCACCAGAAAACCTAATAACTGCTTTATAGGTGCTTGGAATCTGTGCTTATATTCTGATCCTGGTGAGAGAAGGAGCAGAGTACATTGATTTCTGATTGTTTATGGTTGGAGAGTAAATGTTTGTTCTTAACATACCTGATTGGTCTGGTTGCTATTCGAGGCATCTACTAGAAAAAGGCTGCAAGCCTACAGACCGTTGCATCACCGGGGACAAGACTGTGGATCACCAAACAGGCCGTGGCCTGCTTCTCTTCTTGGGATTAGTGTTATTATTTCGCTTCTGGTGAGAGAAGAAGCAAAGGAGCATTGTATCCCAACAGAGTGAAGCTGTGCTGAGACCAGAAATAGTAGTAGCCAGGCAGTAGCCATTCATATGACTCTTGTCTTTTCATCATTCTTGACAAGCTAATTCTTTGTTTTCAGTAAGTACTGCTTGATTTGTTTCTAATTTCAGAATAGCTGCCTAAATACTTCATCCATAAATTTTCAGTCTTATGTATGTTTCCCCTCATGTGTTTAGCAGTGCTCTGTACAGACTCAGACACACTGAGTGGCATTTTTCCTGTAAAAGCAGAACTGAAATTTCTAGAATACCTAGTTGCACACAGGACAACTAGTTTGCAGTGACAAGCACTGTACATATAGCTGCAAACTCCTGACAGTGATTGATATTCTCCTGACAGTCATTGATATTCTCACTCCAACTGTCTAATCAATAAAAAAGGGTTTGTTACCATGGATATGAACTTTCCTACTGTCTCCGTTACCAGCTCGGTAGATATGGGCATTCTGAGGCAATCTAGAAATTGCCTCATGTTTACTGACAACCAGTTAATTCTCAAACAAACAATATGGCATGTGAGAGATTTATTTACACAATGTCACTGGAGGCAAAGCTCTCACATGAAAGTAATCTGAATGTCAATAAGATTGCCAGTAGCACACACACTACACCCATCACACACAATTCAAAGCAGACATATATACCCAGATATGCAAAAGCACTTACATGTAACCTTCCTAAACCACAAAGACCTCCTAGATGAAGTGTACATAACAAGTACCTCAGCAGCCCCAAATGCACTCTTTCAAAACAACACCCACATCAATGCATAGAGCTACATATCATGGACCCTCTACCTCTAAGACCATAAGGTACTTTGTGTCTTTATTAGTGGGATTGCATTGGGGTTAGAATGATAAAACATGGTTACATGTGAGTATTAGTGAGAATGCTTTGGGGTAGAATTATAAAACGCAGTTACATGTGAGTATTACTGAGACTGCATTGGGTTTAGAATGATAAAACACGGTTACATGTGAGTATTAGTGGGATTGCACTGGGGTTAGAATGATAAAACGCGGTTACATGTGAGTATTAGTGAGAATGCATTGGGGTTAGAATGATAAAACACGGTTACATGTGAGATTAGTGAGACTGCATTGGGGTTAGAATGATAAAACAGGGGTTACATGTGAATATTAGTGGGATTGCATTGGGTTAGAATGATAAAACGCGGTTACATGTGAGTATTAGTGAGACTGCATTGGGGTTAGAATGATAAAACATGGTTACATGTGAGTATTAGTGAGGCTGCATTGGGGTTAGAATGATAAAACGCGGTTACATGTGAGTATTAGTGAGACTGCATTGGGGTTAGAATGATAAAACGCGGTTACATGTGAGTATTAGTGGGATTGCATTGGGGTTAGAATGATAAAACGCGGTTACATGTGAGCAGCAGACCATGTCACAACTGACAGTGAGATGCTGCATCTTTCATCACTGGCAATGCTGGAGCTTGGGGATGTACCAGGGCACAACATGGTGCCATCCGGGAGCTGCACTGATATTCTACAGGTGGTCTTCTTCAGTGACATTGGCATTTCATGCTACCACTAGCTAGTACCATAACTGTTAGACTAAGTGCTGTGTGCTACACACACCATACTGATTTATGGTCAGATTTTTATTTTTTGATGCCAGAGGTTACAAGGATGCACACACGCGCACACACACACACACACACACACACACACACACACACACACACACACACACACACACACACTTGTTTATTTGTTGTATTTATTTGTATTTTACTGTAATAGTTCGGCTGGGTTGGAAACTACTTTTCAGTGGCTACCTCAAACAAAATAAATAAATAACCAGTATGCAGTATACATTACAACAAATATAAAATACACAGTGCAGTTGAACACATTGATGTGTAAGATGCATAGGCAAAACAGAATACTGAATTATGCTTGTTCATGAGGTAAAGAACATACCGCATGATAGCGAATGATTTTGTAGTAGTAAATGTGGAAGACATGAATAATAAGTGACATGATGTATACACTGTGCAAATGGTAGAAGAGGATTTCACATTCTGGAAGCATTCAGAAGAACATATCACATTGCATCAGAGAACACCTTCAGGAAGCAAATGCATTTTTTTTTCATGGATGAGGTTTGTAAAACATAATGTATTGAATTTAGGTAAAGGGAATTTAAGTAAGGGGTATAATATAGCGAGAGGAACTCAGAGGTGAGTAACTTAGGACATCGTAGCTATATATAAAAATAATGCCCCTATGTGACTACGTATGGAGAAGGACATTTTAGATGAAGTGGAGGCTGTCTGAGATAGGGGAGGTTTGTACATTGAGAGAGGTACAATGACAGATCTAGATATTTTTGAACTGTGATTTTAGTGAGGACTTGAAAAGGTTGGGTTTGCTGATCGGTTACATGGAGGTGGCTGGGGAGTTCTAGATTTTATCAATATAGCTAGAGTAAAGAGACTCACTGTGGGAGTTATGGGGGGGGGGGGTGTTTTAGATCAGGAGTTTATCAGAGGAGCAAAGTTTTATAGTGAGAGTATACCACTGCAGAAAATTCTTAGGAGCTGGGCAGCTGTCTGGGCTCTGTAAAATTTTATGCTGTATTTTGGATTGACAGTAGTGGAGGTAATTTGGATATTCAAAGCAGCTGAGTTGTTTTATGGCAGTACAGTGGTAGGTTCTGTTGTTTACATTGATAAAGGCGTTGGCTGTTTTATTGCAGCACTGCTCGAATTTTGCAAGCAGAGTTGAATGCAAATTTTTGAATATGGAGGCGGCATGTGAACGTTTGGGAAATAAGAAGGCAGTTCTTGTGCATTTGGGAGTTTACTCTCAGTAGTATTTTGCTTTCTATAGCAATTCTGATTTTTTTTTTTTTATTATTTATTGCACTTGGAGGTAACGTTTAGATTTTTATCAATAAATGTGTTAAAACCAGATTCAGTGATGGCCCTACAGTTGGAAAAAAGTGTAACATTAGTTTTTAGGCCATAGTTTGACTTGAGGGTTAACAGCATTAGCTTAGTTCTTTTAGGGTTTAGTACAAGGTTAGACTGTTTGAGATTGGCTTCAGTGGAAGTGAAGGGATTGTTTTGGCCATACAAGTAATGGTTGAATTATCTGCATACTGGATACGGGCTGAGTTAGTGGAGAAGAGAGTTGTCACTGAATATGTTGAAAAATAGGAGACTAAGTATTGAGTCTTGAGGGACTCCGAGTGGTATTGGAAAAAAAAAGATGGACTTGGATTGTTGCCATTTTATACTTTGGGTCCTGTTAGTGAGGTAGATCTTAAGCCATTCTAGGGCTAAAGGGGAGAGACCGAAGTATGAGAGCTGGCAGAGAAGTTTTGAGTGAGAGACCTCACTGAAACCTTTTCATAATTCGAGGAAGACCGATGACTCAAGGTAAATGTTATTTCTGTGTTTGCGAATGGTGTTAGAGAATGATAGAAGAGCAGTGTCAGTGCTGCTGGAGATGCAACAATTCAGGGTTTGATGGGAAGAGGAGGTTGTTGTCTGAATGATAGGCTATTTATTGAGAATGGAAGCATTTCTCAAGGATTATAGACAGACGTGAGAGTATGGCAATGGGTCTGAAGTTACAGAGTGTAGTAGGGAGAGTTACGAAAGGGGGCACCTTTGTGTAGTATCAGGCTGTAAGATTCCTGTATCGATCTGTTTGTAAAGCTAGAGACAGTGTAGACAATGGCATCAGCAGATTGCCTGAGGTATTCTGCAGGGAGGTGGTCTGCGGCTAGAGTACTTTTTTTAGTTTAGTGAGCAGAGCAAAGCTTAATGAAGCAAGGCTTTGTGTAGTGGGTTAGTGCAGAGTGTTAATCTCAAAATATTTACTCACAAACAACAAAAACACCTATACAGACCACCAAGAATGCAGATGCGGCCAGTGGATGGCCACTCGTATGTATAGTCGGGCAAGAATATATGTTTGCAGGTTATTTACAGACACATGAAGTACAGCGTTAATGTAACTATATAGTGAAGATACTGGTGCAACTAAAACATATTTTCTAAATTATGGAATTGACACTAACAGGTGCTCCTCAGACAAGTATATTCCTGCTGTTCAACTGCAATGCCACCCTGTTTGTGGGGACTGGAAGCCTGAGATGGAAATAGATAAATATGAGTTGACAATGGTCAGAGCACCACTGGCGATTACAAAGTTGAGACAAGGTGGTAAGACATGAAATCTAAATAAAACATTGTATTGTATAGTATGACAGATAATATGTAATATGGAAAAACGTGATGCTGTACAAGTACAAAGCACAAACTAGATTATGGGATAGAAATGCTCTAGGCCAGTAATCATAGTGGGGTACAATAATAATTGGCAGGGCAAAAGAAAATAGGTGTTTACACTGCTATGTAAAACAGACATAAGCAGTCGTATGTCTACTACACAAACCTTGCAATATGGTAGAAGACATAAAGCTATAACAAACAACGCCTATATTTGTTTTCCTTCCCTGTTCCTTAATAGAAGCAAATGTAAAACTGAAATTGTATGTAACTGTTATTTAAAGAATAGCATTTTCTCTGTCAGGTCAGTTGTACTTTATATGTAACGCTTTATCAAAGTATCGGTTCTTTACCAATCACAGTTGAACCAGTGTGAACAATATTTGTATGTGTGTACTTACAATTAACCTCTTTTTCATGTCTCTATTACCTAGGTCACAACTACTTTACTATATGTTAATTGTGGAGCTTTTCTCCCTGGGCATCCACTGAAACTGGACCTGGTCCATATGGATTTTCCAGGTTAACAAATGTAAAATAAAATAAATAAAAATAAATAAATGTACATCAGATAAAATCTTCAAATACAAGTCATATATGCATATGATAAACACATCAAAACTACTTACTTGCTTAGGGCTATTGGAAATAGACTTTTCAACAAGCTACTAGGACCACACACACACACGCACACGCACACGCACACACACACACACACACACACACACACACACACACACACACACACACACACACACACACACACACACACACACACTCTCACTCAGCTCTTTTGCTATATTCCACTGAGATTTCCTAGCAGAACACTGTAAGGTGATGCTGTAAACCATCCCATCCCTTGACTTATACCTCTCTCTGATCTTCTGAGTTTGCCACATCTTGGGGGGCATATCTCAATGTGTCCCTTCACTGGATGCAGCCCATCTCTCCTGAAAGAAACTTAGCAGATAACTAGGCTGCGGATACTTTGTGTGGGTGGTGGGTGGGGCAGTGCAGTGGCCAAGGGAAGATTTTCATATTGCAGCCAGCTGACAAATTGATGTGTGGAAGCACAGAATGGTAGGGTTAGGGGACTGTCCCTCTTCTGTGGTGATGCATGCCTGATGAATCTCCCCCATGTGCCTTGCCCAGCACTTGCTCATTTCCTGCTCTCCCAGTCTTCACTGGCCATTGTGGTCAGCATGCTACCCTTTCACCCCTTCCCCTAAGACAGGAGAAAAAACACTTACTTCATCATTCCTCTCCCCGTTCCCATCATCTCATCCTAGGGTTCTAATCCAGCCTGGTTTGTTCTGGTCTTAGTCAGAGCATTATCTGTTTATGTTATGGAGGTGACTGATATAAGGCATAATGCTGCCAGAGTGCTGCACACCTCCATCGGAGTGGGGAAGGATAGTTGTCAGTACCATGTTGTGGCCCGTCACTGGTGACAGTGATGTACATGTGAGCATTTCATCGCAATGTAGGAACAACACAGCTGTCAGACGCTGTACCTTGTATATGTAAATGTCCCAACATATTCTTACATTTGCCCATCCCTGAATTATTTGTACACAAAATATAAGGGCTAAAAATGGCCACTGGAACATAGGGTTAGGTTTCTTAAGATCCTCACAGACCAATAGCCTAGGAAGTACCTGTGAACCTTTCATAGATGGCAGGGCTTTGTAGGATTATAGGCTCAAATGTTTGGTGATCAAGCTCAAGACTTAATGATTGTCAAGAATCTTGTTACAACAAATCACATGTTGGAACTTGCAGTTGCTCCACAACATTGTCCAATGTCATTTTGAAGGTATAAATGAGCATACCCTGCTAGACAGGGGTCCAGCGAAGTAAATATTGTGGGAAGAAATATCCGGGGGAATTGTTTGGCTAGGCTTGTATAGGCCCTAGGGCCGATAGCCTAGTACCAACCTATGAACCTATGCAGTTGCCCATGAAATCATCCAGTGCCATCTTGAAGGTATAAATGAACATGCAGTTGCACATGAAATCATCCAGTACCATCTTGAAGGTATAGACTGATGTGCTGAGTTTACTTGAGAGGGTGCTGTTAGAATAGGGGTAATGCAGCAAGGTTAAGGCCATGCTCTCTCGACTTTGCATTCATCGGACATTCATTGAGCCAGGTACTGAAGTGAGTTTTTATATCTGAGAAGAAAGATGACAGAAATAAGTGACCCCAGGATAGAGTCTTGAGAGATTCCACTAGTGATAGAGGATGGTAAGGAGTTCTTATCTTCTTAACTGTTGTGTATGATCATGTAACAAATGAAATTAATTTCCTTTGGATCTCTAAATTTATACATAATTCCATTAAAGAGTATGGTGCTGAGTGCTTTAGTCCGATTGAGGAACCCTGAAATCTTCATCCAGGATGGTGGTTAGATATTAAAAAAAATGTATGGCATTAAACATAGAAGATCTACCTCTTGCAAAACAGTACTGGTTATGCACATGGAGAAGTTTCTTTTTAGTGAAAAAGGTTATTGATGATTTTTACCATCACCTTGCACAATACGCTTATAAGGCTGATAAGTTTGCAATTATTGGGGTCTGCAGAAGGGCCTCCCTTGTGGACTGTGACCACTATACCTGTTACCAGATAATAGGGACTCATTCGTAGTGCTGTTTCAAAAATGTATATAAGGTGGCATACTACACTGTTTTTATTGCACACATTAGTCATTCTTGTATCTTATGCATTCCCATGGAACTGATGTTTTGGACTTTACTGACAAAATAGGTGACCGTTACTCATGTAATTTTGGGAGGGATCATGTTGCATGTGAGGAAGAATGGATAAGATCTCTCTCTTTTTATGGCTTGAAATTTCCTCCAAATCTGTATGCTAGGGTTTTAATTTTTTGGCCCTGTTATGTTGCTATCATTTTGTTGTAGCACACAACATTCTCAATTCATCCTCTTTACTTTTTGAATGTGATTTTGTAAAGTCTTATTGTCATCTGTCTTGATGGAAAGTTTCCTCAAATTAAGCTTTACATCTTTTGATTGCTTTAGTGACTTATTTTTTGGATTGGGTTGACCTTAGCCTCTCTACGTTTACATCAGAATGGTGCTGGAATATTGAGTGTAACTTTAGGGTCTATATTAGATCACCGAATGCTTAAAAAAGCGAACGGTGATTAATTGACCCCATGTAAGCGAAAACTTACAATCTCGAACTGTCAGAACAGCGATTTTTTTCCTAGGGAAAAAAATTGCTGTTCCAAAACACATACACACAACACAAGCACACCAAACAAACAGCAATCCACACACATACACTAAAATCTGACACCTAACCCTACACTAAACTATACACACACCACTCCACTTACCTTAACCCAAAACCCTAACCTTAAGGTCCGTCACTATCACACACTCACCTCACCCGCTCCCTAACCCTAACTCACCTACCCCGCCCTAACCCTCACGTCCACACAATCGCACACTTACCTGACCTGCACCCTAACCCTAACTCACCTAACCCGCCCTAACACTCACATCCACACAATTGCACACTTACCTGAACCCGACCAGTAACTTTCCACCACAGCACTGAAAATACCGAAGCAACAGAAACGGACAACCAAATTCTTTCCCTAGGAAAAAATTTGGGTTTCTGTTGCTTCGATATTTTAAGCTTTTGCTTACATAAGGTCGATTAATCACCATTCACTTTTTTAAGCGTTCGGTGATCTAATATAGACCCTAACTTTATCATTGAGGAGTAACAGAATCATCGGGCAGATTCCATGTTCCCGTTCCATGATATTGATGTGGGTCAGAATGGACCCAGAGCACTACAGCACAAACTAATGGTGTAACACAGCTCATAGATGTAGTTTGATACTCTGCCAATTCAAAAGTGATGCTAAAATGTAGTATAATGTTATAACGAGAGCACTACAGAATCCTGAATTTGGAAAGACCAAAGTTCTGGAATAGTAAACACCAAAAGAATAATGTTTTTATTTGGCTGAAAAATCCATCTACCCACTAGGGTTCTGAGCTTTAAACCCTCCCCCCCCCCCCCATCTAAGTATACTAATGCTGAGGCTGTAGCACCTTCGGATATATTGTGTTGTGTTGGAAAATAAGCAACCTGTATACTGATTGGAGAATGAACATTCTCCAGCAGGGTGTTAATGAATAGGCAATGCCTGCTGAAAAACAAGTCTATCACTTCACAGCAGCTGCCATCATGAAGCTGGGACAGAAAAAAAGCAAAGAGTTACCACTTTTCTACAATCACTAAGTAGTGCTGTGCTGGTTAGTGAGGGTAACATTAAAATAAATAAATAAATAGGTAAAAAAAAATTGTGTACGTTTTTGTTTGTGCCTGTATGTCTTTGTGTTTCTGTGCAAGTGCATGTGTGTCTGTGCATATGTGTGTGTGAGAGAGAGAGAGACAGTGCAAGTGAGAGAGAGAAAGAGATTGAGAGAGAGAGAGAGAGAGAGAGAGAGAGGCGCATAATAAAAACAGAAAGTCCATCAGCACGCATTCCCTTCACAATGAAAAGAAACTAATTTATGGGATTATTGAGTAACTTTAATCTTCAGTGATTTACCACTAAATTGATCATGCTAAGTGAACAAAACAGTGTCTCCCTATGGAAATGTCTACACTCAAAATGTCAAGTGGTGACAAGCTGAAAAAAACACACAGGAGAAGAATGAATCTTGAAAAATCTCTCTTCTCCTATAAACTTCTTTTTGCCAGGGGGCAAGCTCCCTCTGCACACCCTATATGGGGGGGGGGGTAATCCCTCACACCCCCTGAACTTATACCAACTCCAGGATTGTCATACCTTGGGAAAAAAGGGAATAGTCTGAGAAATTGCCTCTCGAACTTCGTATATGTAATTCAGTTCTTTCAGCAATTCAGTCTCTGTATTTCCTGACTCGCTGCTGTGGGTCCTGATATTTCAAATGGTTACCCAGAAGGGCACTGTGTGGCAAGATTAACGACACTAAAGAGGCATGGAGGGGAACAGCTGCATTGCCTTGCATTCTGTGATTTTTTTTTCAGTTCATTGGCTTATGAGATATCTGAGATCTGTTCATTTAAAGTGGATGTAAATGTTGTGTGTGTATGTGTCTGCTTGTATGCGTGTGTGTATGTATGTGTAGACATCAACTATTTAGATAACTTATATTTTGGATGTAAAGTACTTCCTCCAGTAACAATTACATTTACTGCAGCAAGTTTGAAATGTTAGGTAGTGAAACTATTTTATATCAAAAATTTTAAAAAGTTTATAATAATAATAATAATAATAAAAACAAATAAAACAAATAGAGTAAACTTTAACTGATAACCCATTCTCTAAGCACAATAATGCCTTCCAGGGTGTGTGTTATTGGGGAAATAATGCCCTTCCAGGTGGTGTAGAGGTCCTTCGCTTGAGGCATTGGGCATCACATCTCCCCTGGGCAGGCATTATTTCTCCCAGTAACACACACCCAGGAGAGAATTATCGGTTGCTTAAGTTGGAATTAGTTAGCTAAAACTTCAGTCTTTCCCTTTTGATAGCTTGAAATTCAGTCTCTCCAAACTGAGAATCCAGAGGTGTTGCACTAGAGCATTCCATACTGCAGTCAGGCAACATCCTGCCTGTTAGAGGCGTGCTGTGTCTGTGTCATCTCTGGTACTGTCACATTAAAATGGTGGCAGAGCATTTTATGTCACTGTCAGACAGATGTGGCTCTATCAGTTCAGATGCTGTGTTGCTGCATCAGTAACATGGCTATAGGTCAGAGTAGTCCCAGAATCCATCATGCTTCCACACAGGAGCAATCCATCACTTCGGCCATAAAAGGCAATGATGAAGAGCACAGGGATTCAATAGCACTGCGTGTCACCATGAGACACTGACATGCATGTAATGCGATGCACATCTGCTAAATCTGTGAGATAGTTATAGGTAAGATTGGTGCCATAGAATTATGTGCTGTCATCAGGGAATGGCACAGGGGTGTGAGAGATTATGCTTCCGTTCTACTACATCCTCTTTGTGAGGTACTTTTGTGGCCTCTCCAGTTGTTGTAGGTGTCTAGTGAGGTACATGCCAAATGGGGCATTGTACTCGATGATTGGCCTAATGAGGGAAGAGTAGAGGGAGACAATGACCTCTTTCTTCCTGGATATCGCCTACTTAGAGGCGGTCTGCTTGACTTACAAAGCCATGTCTGACCCAGCTCTGTTAGAAATGCTGCATCTAAAGAAATCCCAGTCCCTCCCCACTACACACTCCAGAGACCGCTACCTCATTACCACAATCAACATAACAAGCTGGAGGGACAGGTTCATAAACCAGAGACAAGTCAAGCAGAGTGCCTCACTGGCCATCTTCAAGAGAAATCTTGATGAGTGGATGGGAAATAGAAAATTCACACCAAGGATCACACCAGTGGCTCTACTTGACAGAGGCACTGCAAACTAAGGTTGGGTGGCACGATGCCAGGGTAATCCTATGTGCTGGGCTTGTAAAGGCTCCAGGGCCATTAGCCTAGTATACACCTATGAACCTATGAACATATGGCTCTGCTGGTCATCAGACTATTTCTAGAGCACTACATGCTATCATCATGAGGTAGCTTATCTGTCACACAGATGCTGTACTGCCACAGCTGCAATGTGTCAGGATTAATGTAGAAAACTGGACCTCGTTAATGCATATACTGGTGGAGTTAATGTAGAACATTGGCCCTTGTCAATGCATTTGCATAGCTGTCAAAATGTTACGGCAGCAATGCAGTTTGACAGTTATTGCCTCAGTCATATTCCAACAGATTTTGATAAATGCTTCTGGTTAATTCCATTTGTAAGGGAAACTGCTTCCCCCTTTAACCCCCCACTTTCTGTCTTAATAAAAAAGATATTTGGAGGGGAGTTAAGGGGTGGCAGCATTTATTTACAAATGGAGGTAGTGAAATGATCCACATGTTATTTTCTCAGTTTAAAAAGAAAAAAAAAAACAAAAGTGTTCACTTAGCTTGCTGCATCGCCCCTGGGACACAGGGTCACTCCAACAGCCATAGAGTACAGGAGATGGTGAGTACATAATGCAATGTCTCTTGCATAACAATGTCACCTGGTATTCTGGACTCACATTTCGGCAAGGTTGAATGACCTACATGATCGTCAGTACAGATCTAGCAGTGTCACGTGATGTCATCAGGGAATGACAGAAGGTTTAGAGAAGTGATCTGCCCTAATGAATGTATGGCATCATCAAATGAGGTAGCATACCTTTCACGCAGATGCTTTGTGTCTCTGTCAGTCAAACGGCAGTGGGTCAGATGAGACATACTATTACAAGTAAGTGACATAGCTGTCAGAAATACGATGTGCCTCCCTTCCCCAGATATTGTACTGGTGAGTTGAAGAGTTATTCCAGAGCAGTGAATGCTTCCATGAGGTACTAGTGTACATATACAGATGCAGGTCTGCTACATCAGTCGCATGGCAGTGGGTCACATTCTACCACATACTGTATGCTATTACAGGTAAATGACACATCTGTCATTAGTATGATGCGCATCTCCTTCCCCAGATATTGTATTAGTGAATGCCAGAATGATTCCAGAGCAGTGAATGCTTGTAGGTAGTTAGGCTTATAGAGCAGTATTAAGGTGATGATACAGAAGACCATTAGTAGTTTAGCCATAATACCCCAAGTTATAGATACCCATTGACCTGACTAATGACAGCGTTAGGGGCCAGACTTGGTGTGTATTTTACAATTGCCCTTCCATTCATCCAGGTTACACTTAAAGAGGGTAAGTGAACTACTTTGTTTTACATCCAGAGGAAGTCTATTCCATGAAAGAGGGATTCTCTGAGATGTACCACTGTCCCGCCAGCTGGTTCTGTGTACGTATTACACCATGACTGCTCTGCTACATACATCGCATGGCAATGGGCCAGAATAATGACACAGTACTACTTACATTGCAGGGGAGACAACACAGCTGACAGAGCAATGGCTTGTCTCAACCTGTCCATAAATGACACTGCTCACAGGGATTTCAGAGCCCTCTGGGACACCAACAGGAGCTGCCAAAGCTGTCAAAGAGATTTATTCACGGCTCATTAGTGGCATTGTTATAGATCTGATTCATGGTGGGACATTATGTGCTACTAGCTAGGAACACTGCAAGAGATAGTTTCCATGACCTTCACCAGTGACATCACAATGGATCACATGTATGTCAGACTACGACTTGGTGCCACTATGAAATAATGTACCTTTAGTCTGGTTCTATACCCTTCATCAGTGACATCACATTAGATGGCATACACGTCAGAGTACTACATAGTACCATTATGAAATATTGCAGCCCTCAAGCAGGTTCTGTACCCTTCATCACTGAAATTGCTATTGGTCAGAGTGGTATACACACTGGGGAGAAGTACAGTCATCAACATTTTTATAATTTTACGTTTACTAGAGTTTTCTATGCCAGCACTCTATTTAACTTTAGTACTCTTTCACATGTTTGTGATAGTTCCCTACCTTTGCCTTGTTAGTCAGACAGTATAAGTGAGGGTGGAATCCAGGGGCTCTGCAATGTGCTTTGCGCTAACTCCACATGACACATAATGACTTGATGCCTTTTTAGTACATCTACATCTCACCTTTTATTTCAGCTAGGGTGGAGGAGAAATCCTTGCCTCTTCCAGGAGACATCAGATCAGAAGAAGCCACAGTCCTCAACCAGCACGTGTTCATTCTAGCCACTCTGCTTCTTCAGATACTGAAGTATCTTTCCAGTCCAATTTAGCAGTAACATGCATGATGCTATGCACTGCTAGGTAGCTATTGGTTGCAAGAACCTGAATCAGCATTTCAGGTGAGGCGTCATCACTAAGAGGCTGTATAAAGGATATATATATATATATATATATATATATATATATATATATATATATATATATATATATATATATATACTGCCAACATTCAGTTTGCTATTAAGTCTTAGTCTTTAAAAGTGAAAGCAAATTTAAAGCATAATTTCTAAAATATACTGAATGGGGAAGCCAGGGTATTATGGTAGAATGGATAGGTTCATACTATTTTCCTAACTGGGCCATCGGACCACAATACATGGAATACCACTGTCTATATTGCTGGGCTTATTTTTGAACCAACTTAAAGACCATGATGCACATGTCTGTTTGCAGGGGATAAAGAATTTATGGTAGCACCTGTGATGATGTGAGCTGGAGTTTTGTAAAGAACTATATGTCATTTGTATATCAACCTGGTTTGTACAGGTGCATGTGTTGAAAA
Organism: Protopterus annectens; assembly: GCF_019279795.1. Classification (NCBI taxonomy): domain Eukaryota; kingdom Metazoa; phylum Chordata; order Ceratodontiformes; family Protopteridae; genus Protopterus; species Protopterus annectens. The sequence goes on along the minus strand of NC_056745.1, from coordinate 183,393,005 downwards.
TGCATTTGTAAAGTTACTTGTTTTAAAAAATGTACTAGCAGTGGGTTCTGCTGGACAGAAAAAGAAATACACTTGTATGTCAGACTGTATTGTAACTGTTGAAATTAATATTGTAACAGAGGATACCAGAAGAGAAGAGGTTAATCTCAGTCCTCTAACTTTGAAAAATAGGTTGAAATTGAATTACCTGGTTAGGCCATAAAGTTGTATCTTACAGGTCTGATTGCAGCCAGAGACAAAATGTCTGTGAAAACAAGGACTTGGAATCCTACTGTATTGTCCTTAGCAGGGAACTAATTGCTACCCTTGAAGGGGGAAGTGTTAAAATGGTTTCATGGCTTCCAGATGGTATAACACATCTTAGCAAAGCTCTGTCTGCATGTATGGTAACTGGTCTATATCCCTTTGCCAAAAGCTTAACTGAGTGAATCACTATTTATCAAACCCAATTCAGTGAAAACTCAAGAGAATGATTATTTCAGTGAAACTTTTTCAAGGGAAAGGGCGTGGTTAGCCATCATCTGGAATTTCCCCTTTTCCCCACCACAATCTTGAAGTTGGTATATTTAGGTAGGGGTTTGGGGGGGCAAAGCCCCCCACTTTGCAGAGTTTTACATTTTGTTGTGTTTGTTATGGTTGGAAACTGGCCCACTATTTTTTCCCTTGGAAAATTTAAGCTGAAAGGATCATTCACTTAATTGAGCTTTCACTGAATTGAGTTCGATAAATAGTGATTCGCTCAATTAAGCTTTTGACAGATATAGAACAATGGTAACACATATGTGTGAGATTCTGGTTCAGTTCCTAGTAAAGGGGGTAGTATGGGAACCAGAAGTCAGATGACCTGATGTATGTGATGTCATTCTGTAATCCAGCACTGAAATGATGTTTTAATACTAGAAGAGACAGGAGTCTCAGTGCAGTCTGTTTTTGAAACCTGACAAGAAAGACCCCTCACCTACATCATCTTGCTTTGCTCTAGTAAGTGAAGCAGGGAATAGTAATTCTTTAGATCACTCAGGAAAATATAGTGAGATTGGTTATATACTGTTTTTCTGTATCTGTGTGAATTGGTCCATCTCTGTTATTTTACTATTTCCTGTTTTGAAACTGTGGTGTTTGTTGTAAATAGATATTTAGTATATTCATGTTCTTTTATTATTTATTATTAAATATATTTAAATGTTTCATTGTGGCTGGTCTTTTAGAAAATATTTTAACATCCGAGAGTACTTATATTTATTTGGTGACACTGTGGCCGCTCCTGAAAAGCCTTGCTGTTTGGTCAGCATTACCATTTGTATTAGTATTAATTTTATTCAATATAATTCTGTACCCTTGTAAGAGCCTCGAGTAGCTGGCTTTGGAGTGTCTGGTGGCAGTAACTACCTTATAGTCTGGCAAAGGGTAGCAAAGTGAGTAAATCTGTACCAGCCTTTCCCAGGTGAGTGTGTGTGCAAATCAAATCTCAAAGAACATATGTGTCCGCTGCTTGAAACAGGGACACAGAACAGTGCTTTCATAGAGAGGGTGGTGGAGGACTTAGCTTGGAAACTAGGCTGAGGACTGAACTCTACAGCTGTGCCAGTGAGGAGTCTTATTGCGGGCCTGAAGAGAGAGAGAGAGAGAGAGAGAGAGAGAGAGAGAGAGGAATCCAGCTCCTGGACTGAGTGTGTTCCATGTGTGCTCCTAAGGGAAACTGTGCTTTGTGCAGAGAGCTGTATATCTGGAAATAATGTGTGTATCTGCTTTTGTTCCAAGTGAACATCTCTCATGGGTGTCAGTGGTGAGGATTCAGGCTTTTTGATTACTGGCCCAGAGGAGGGATGCCACATCATCGTGACAGCATCATGCTTTTTAAGGTTACAGTGGACAGCTCTGCAAATGTTATTACCTAGTTATCCTAAGTAGTTGAAGAGTAAATGAATGAATGAATGAATGAATGAATGAAACAACAGAGTTAAAATTCTATATGTACTATCTGGACTGAAACTGCTGATTTCTCTTTTGCTTACTTGACTTCCTCCTCCACACACTCACACACACACACACACACACACACACACACACACACACACACACACACACACACACACACACACACACACACCAAATTCTGTCATTCACTTTTCCCTAACCCTCAGAACACAACATCTCTACCTTTAATCAGCATGGTCTTGTTTGTAATTCTCCTTGAAGAAAACTCTAGGTATAATGCAATGACTCCCACTGAAATTCTTGTGTCTGACAGAGTCATAGTTTACGTAGTTCAAAATGTATAAATAGCCGCATTTAAAAGGACAGATGTCAAATGTTGGCTGAGTGAAGAGCTTTCTCATTTCCATTTCATTTTTTAGTGTACTGCCCCCACATCAGTACATTTTACAGAATGGAGAGTAGTGTCTTTTGTTTGCACACCTTAGACATACAGATATGTGCTTTACTGAGATTAACTTTATTATTAAAAATATGTAATTTAGAAGAAAGGATGTTTTGCTCTGTTATTATACAAAATGTGTGATGATGTGAGCATGATGTCCAGAAAGTAAAATTGAAAGAGATCAGGTTATTTGTTCCACATAGCTTAAGTTATAGCTCCTGCTGTTTGAAACACATTTATTAAAATTGCTGCCCTATGCAGTTTGCTGCTTAGAAAAATGCATTGTTACTTTAGAAACTCTACAGTCAGTTTAAGAAAGGATATGAAATGTAAAATGTAATGGAGGTGACATGCCATAAATACATTTCTAGCGGAAGAAGAGAATCATTACGTTCAATATGGGAAGTCAGCTATATTAAAAGCTGTACAGATATGGGCAGACCTAGTTGTGTGGGTAGAGTTTTGCCATGTTTAATAATACATCACATCTTGTTTTGTTTAAAGCAAGATGGAGTAGCTGGGTGATGTTTAATGTGTGGATTTATGAAGTGGACTGTGCAAAACCTCAGTAGGACAGTATTATATTATTAAGAGAGTCCATGATGTCCCATTGAGGTTTCGGTGTTGCTGAGAGGAGGCCCTCCAGTAACACTGGCATTCAGCAGCTGTGAGTTGGGGTATCTACCCTACTTCTGCCAAAAGTCTGTGCCTCTGTGAGTACCTATTTTAAATAAATCCATGATATCAGCAGTGAAGAGACTGAGAAAGGATATTCTGCCACAGTTTTGCACTGTGAAAGAGACCCGGTCAGTGACTTAAGAGACACATGAAAACAACCTAATACGGTGCAATCCATGAATAGAACAAAACTGTTTCAGTTCGGGGTTGGTGACATGAGGAACAGCTGCCAAAATGCTGGTATGAGTAAAAATATATATGGTTAAAAACAGTGAGAAGGAAACTACAGACTGCAGTGAAATAATGTCTGTGAGACATGCTAGGTTTCCTGAAATACTCCCTAGAATGGTATGTATCAGGCTGCTAAGGTTGGAGTTTCTCTGCAATCCTGCCTCACAAGCAGAAGCTTTCAATGTGACCAAGGAACGCAAAACATTTTTAGGCTTTGTTTGCAAAGGTCTTTTATAGTGGGAGCGTAGCAAGCTGACTCCACAGAAGTGTGGTGCTATGAGGCATTGCCGTGTACAGTTTCATGGAATCACATTTCATGAAGAATGAACTGTAGGCCAGAAGTCTCAATTATTAATTAAAACACCTGTCATCAGAACCTAACATCCCACCATAATTAGGATATTACTTTGTTTTTCAGAAACTGTGCTTAAAAGGATTTTTTTTTTTGTCTCTTGAAATTTAACTTTAAAATGCCTGTTGAAAAGAAACTGAATAGTTATAATTTTATGTGTCAAAATCAGTCCTGCAACATATAGATTTTAAATGTGACACATTCCTTCTAGGTCTTCCGATAATGCTGTTTAACTCTTAGAATCCTTCTGTGTTTTGTGGTTTAAGTCTCCCTTTTTCCTTTTTATGTTACATACAATTTTCTGTTTACTTGTCAACATCACCATCCTTAAGGTTCTGATTGCTTAGCTGTCTTCCAATTCATATTTTAAAGAAAGTATGTTTCTTTCGTCAGCAGCACAGATGCATACTGTTGTAATTAATATTGTAAACAAGAAGGATTAGTTTATTGTTTCAGTATCAGAATTGGTGCTCTTTAAGCCCATAAGTTAGGTGTGTGTGTGTGTGTGTGTGTGTGTGTGTGTGTGTGTGTGTGTGTGTGTGTGTGTGTGTGTGTGTGGTGGGGGGCAGGTTGGGGGAATTGTGGTATGGAAAGAGCAAATAATAGAAAATTTTGTACATATATCTTTAGACATTGCATTTAGTTTTAGAAACTGCTGTAAGCACATTATCAGATTTATTTAAAGGCACTACTTTGAAAAGCTCAGTAAAACAGCTTTACTCCCATGGTAAAACTAGAAATCATGTCTTAGCATTAGCATTCATTTCTGCTTGCTGATTTTAGAGTGTTGAATAAAAGCATTTGCACAGAGTAGATAATACTTGCCAGCATCCTGGTGTCTTTTGTCATTAATTGGTGCATTACCCTTAGATTCTGAAATATTCATCCTTAGCAGTAAGATACTGACAAAAAAAGCATGGTATGTGATTACCAAAACTGAGGATTTTGCCTTTTGGATGTTTCCATTTGGATGTTTCCATTTTCAGAGGAGTTTGCCTCCTACGCTTAGTTTATGTGATAAGGTTTGCCAAAAATATTTTTAGTGTTCCGCATAATCCTTTGACTGGACTCTATAGCAAAATTTTGTACATCCATGAAACGGTGTTTAACAAGATAAGTGAACTTCATAATGTAATATAGCCGTATAAACAGTAGCTGAAACAAACATTTATTAGTATTGAATGTTTGATTGCAGACTCTGTGCTTGTTAAATTGTAGTTTTTTTCTTAAGCTGCAAGTAAAAGTTGTGAAATTGTATATGTTTGCTGGAGGGTAAGTGCACATATCAAATTTGAATGTGTATCTTTGGGGTTGCATAACAAAAATGGCTATACAGGTTGACAGTAACCTAATTACTTTACAATTTATTACATCTTCCCATTGAATGTATTTAGTTCTTAACCCCTGCAATTAATTATGTTGTATGAGCACACTAATATTAAAAACCTGCAGTAAATCATCCCTGTAAATCTCACCACTGCCTGTCCCTTAAACAGCTAAATTAAACTGAACTGTGACACTAACATGCACTCAGCTTGAAATAACTCGTAGACCTATCTATAAACCCAATAACTCTCCTTTACATAAAAGTCTGCTTGCCACAACAAAATCCAACAACAGTGGTGATTTACTGTAGTCTATGTCTCCAAAATGCGGAACTCCATTTCTTTATAGCTTAATCATGTAGGCAACCCTTCCTAAAACAGTACCTGATGGACTCATGGCTGTGCTCATATTCATTTTCAGGATAACTTTCTATGTTTATAACTTCATGCTCATATTATGGTTTATCTACTACTACTTAAAACAGAGTGTTGTCACCTCACAGTAAGACATTGTCCTGTACGATTCTCAGCTAGAGCGTCTTCTGTGTGGAAACATGCGTGAATGGGCATACCTTTGTTGAAGGTTGTGCATCAGGGCTGGCAACTTGGCACATAAAAATCTACTGCCAATCATTAGCAGACCGGAGTTCCACTGTGGCGACCCCTGACCGGGAAAAGACGAAAGACACAACAACTTAAAACAGAGTGAAGCTTTTATAAATAATGACTGCCTCAATTATACCATTTTCTGTTCTTATTGTCATTTTTCCTACATCACATACTGATTTTACATGTCCTGCCCTGTCTCTTGTTCTCACCTGTCTGTAACTTCCATACGTATTTCTCTTTTCATATTTAATTTATAAATAAATATAGAGTTAAAATTATTTATTAAAGTTATCCAGCATATTTTCTTTAAATGAATTAAAGCACCTTTTCTCCATTTTCTGTACCACTCATATAAATCTCTGTCACACTACTTTTACTTCTGTTCACTCCACATTTTCTACATTGTACTTCTCATTTTTTAATCTCAATCTTATATTTATTTTTTATTTTTTAGGTTCATAGGTTCATAGGGTGATACTAGGTTATTGGCCCAGAATTTTGCTCATGTTCCCACAAAGCCAGCACCTGCTTCCCCTGTCCAGCAGGGACACAGGTAGGATCCCAGGGGTATATTTCCTGTTTTCCATCCAGCCGTCCAGGTTTCTCTTAATGAGGGCTAGTGAGGTACTCTGCTTGCCATGGAGAGGGAGTCTATCCCACAGATGGGGGTGTCTTTGGGACACAAATCTATCCCGCTAACAAGTTCTGTTAATGTCACAGACCAGGTTGAGGCCTTGCTTGTGGGTTGCATGAGTGGAGTTTGATTTGCAGATATGCAGCAACTCCATCAAGGCTGGGTCTGAGATGGCCTTGTATGCCAGACACAGGTCACCTCTGAGCAGTCTGTATGAGACTGAGTAGAGGGACAGGGCTTTTAGCATGTCTGTATAGGATAGGTGTTTGAGACCCTGGATTTGCCCGGTCAGAAACCTCTGTGGTCTCTTCAGCTGCTGCATGTGCTTGGCAAGGTACATGCCGAAGGGGGCATTGTACTCGATAATGGGTCTGATAAGGGAGGAGTACAGGGATGTTATGACCTCTTTGTTCCTAGATCAAATACCCTTACTTATGAGGTGGGCCATATAGAAAACCTTCCGTACAATAGAGGCAGCATGGTGGTCAAAAGTCAGGTTGCTATCAACCTGGGTGCCCAAGTCCCTCACAACTGATTGCATGCTTAGTACATTGTTATTAAAGTGATAATTAGTAGGGATGCCATTTTCCCCAAAGGGGATAATGATGCATTTTTTGGCATTCAGTTTGAGGCCATGGTTCTGGCATCAGTCATTAGTTTGGGTAAGGCCCTCTTGGAGGATGTTCACATCAACAGGGGAATTTAAGACAGCATCCAGCTTGCAGTCATCTGCAAATTTCTCCTTTCATCCTCCTTCCATTTCTTAATATCTGGGAAAGTAAGATTACAAAGAAACTCACATGTCTTCAGCACCCTTATTGTAAAATTATTTTTCTTAGTTAGATTTCAGCTACCACAATTCATGAGCTTGTAAACTTTACTCTTCTGTCTAATGTGATATTACAACTGTTAAATGTTTGATGTATTAATTGTTTGAAAATTTTACTTTGTTATGTATTTCTTCTGTTTTACTGTTCAATTTAATGTGGAGCTTTTCTCCCCAGGCCTCCACTGAAAGGGGGCTTTCTGGCCCATTGGATGTTTCCAGTAAACAAATGCAAATAAATAATAAAACAAATTAAATTAATACAGTACATCACAAGGGATGTCCATTAAACTTCAGAATTCAGCAAGACTTTTTAATTTAACATTTTAAAACTTCTGCTGTAAAATAAAAACAATTTTTTTTAAACAAAAAGAAGATGACGACTTTAATAACTGTCTTAGTTTCAGTTGTGATTCAAATGCGGTACAGTATCTGTCTGCCTAGGAGGATATGGTTGACAGGCCTCACTGCTTTGCCAGGTATGTTTTGCACCTGTCCCCTTTAGACTTTCAAATGTTGGCTGACAAATGCAAATAAATGATAAAATAAATAAAATGAATGCATTATATCAGATGGGGCAAACATTAGACTTCTGAATTTGTTGGGAGTTTTTAAATTAACTTTTTAAACTTCTGCTTTAAAACAAAAGCTCAGTTTTTAAATAAAAGAAGATAACTCACTTTAATAATGTGGTTAATTTATGGCGTTATTTAAAGGGGGTATAATATTTGCCTTCCTGGCAGGATATGGTTGACAGCCCAAAACTGCTTTGCCAGGGATAGTTTCCCCTCTAGGCTTTTGAATAACCTTGCAGTGCTTTTTTAAGCAATGCCAACCTGATAGACTTTTCGACATAGCTAAACCTACCCAGGATAATCTAAAGGTGTCACTGTTCAATGCCAAGAGTCTAAACAAGAAAATCTACTCCCTCCTCCTCCTTTAAAGATGCGAAGAGCACCCTGGCAGTGCACAGCTATAATGCCTTCCACACATTTAGACCATCAACTGCAAAGGAAGGGGACAAAAGGTAGAGAAGTCTCACTTGGAAGGAAACAAAGACACACCAAAAGTCGTTTAAACAGCATGATGCCCTGGGCTTCTCCATGCCCAATGTATAAGCACAGCCCCATACCATATTTTTGGCAAGCTACAGATCTCTCTCTATGACCCATGAAGCCCATAAACATACCACATACTTAAATGTATTGGAAACTCTCCCCATTCAGCCCAATACCATATTTATGGGCAACTTTAACTACTCCAATATAAACTGAGACTGATACACAACCTCCACCCTGCAGGCCCAGAGATTTATTTTTTTTTATCAAGGCAAACATCCTAGACCAGCTGATCCATATGCCCACTAGGCATGCTAATATCTTTGACCTGGTCATCACAAACATGGGGGAACATTGCATCACTCTTAGTGTAATGTCCTCACTAGTCAGGTCAAACCAGAAAGCTGTCTCCTTTGAAATAAAAATTAAACTGAGGACCCCAGCTGAACCTTGGAACTTTTAAAAGTAATTATAAGGCTAATGTCCTACTATTAAGTGATACCTGACAAAATTCCAAGCTCCCCTAAACACTGAGAACACTGCTGCCTATGCACAACTGTTCACAGAAACCCTGCAAAGTCATGTAGATAGCTGCATGGAGACAGCTGTACCTACCAGAAATAAACATAGAACAACTTCAGTAAACAAGCCACCCTGGAGGAATCCCAAGAAAGCTTTCTCATCAAAGAAGCTGAACCTCTGTCATCAAAATAAACAGGCAGCTAAGAGGGCTGATTAAGTCCAATAAAGCCAATTCTGAGGTCAAGATAGCTTCTCAGGCATAAGAAACCATAAGGCTTTTTTCAGCTATGTCAGAAATCTCAAAGACAGCATACAGAACTGGTGGTTAATGGTGCCACATTCACTGAGACGGCAATATAGCCAAACAACTACTAACACAACACAACATTAGGCAGACAAATTAATTTCCAATTTCCAACACAACCCAAGCCACCTCCCAAGAAATACCTTCAAACATACCTCTACCTTACCACAAACTATACTATCAAAATCTTAAACTACTCCTATGTTCTACACACTATCATTTCTCAAAAATCTGGCATCACCCATAGACTGTCTCACATACTCTTATCATTAGTCCTTTGTGGTGACATCCATCCAAACCCTGGTCCTTCTACAAACAAATCCACCATTCCAGTAAACCCCTCAAGCTATCAGAAATCACTTCACATAACCACCATTAACCTGCAAAGCATTCACAATAAAACCACAGACCTACATGCCTGGCTAACACAAAATAAAACAGACATCCTTGCTATTACTGAAACATGGTTAAAACCACATATTAATGGCTCAGAATTTCTCCCGCCAAATTGTAATGTACTGAGAACAGACAGAATTAATAAAAAAAGAGGTGGCATTGCTCTTCTTTACCCAAATACCTTTCACTTTTCTTCTTTCCCTGGCCAAATTCCACAATTTCCACATACTGAGATTCTAGTTTCCTTCCTACACATAAATAACTCCAAAAATCTCTTTCATATAGTAGTTTACATACCCCCTGGCAATAATGTCATAATTCTAGAATCAATATTAGCCTGGGCCTCTCACATTATAACAAATGAACATATAATCCTGGGTGATGTAAATATTAATCGATCCACTATTTTCTCAAAAACTGTATTCACCAATATTAACCTGTTTCACTATACTCAGCTTATTACCACCCCCACCAGATTCAATAACAAGACTAATGAAAGAACTATTCTAGACTGGATACTAGTCTCTCACCCTTCAAACATCCATTCAGCTGGTACCGTCTCTTAACTCTTTAAGTGATCACCTCCCAGTTTACATAATCCAAATCATCCCTTCTCTCATAAAACAATATCACTTCAAACAAGTCATGAATGTATCTAAATTTGACCCAATCACTTTAAACAATAGCATCAAAAGTTTAAACTGGAATAATCTTAAAACCTCCCCATGGAAGACGCCTTACTATCCTTTAACTCCACTTTCCTGGAAATTATAGATAGCCTGGCACCTATTCAAACCGAAAGAATAAGATCTAATCATGCCCCTTGGCTAACTAGAGCCACAAAAGAAATTATTATGTCTAGGGATAGCACTTGGAAGCCTTGGAATAAGCATAAGAAAAATCCAAATTTATTAAAGTACAAACAACTCTGCAATCTATCAAAAAACATGTAGCTAAAGACAAGAGAGAGTATTACTTCAACCTGCAAAAGAATCACAAAAATAACCCAAAGCTATTCTGGTGTTCTATTAGTACTCTCCTACACCCAGGTACAAAAACTAATCCCTCCTCCTATCCTGACAAAACTTCAGATCAAATAGCAAGCATCCTTAAATCTAACTTCATTGATACTATAGCCAAAATTACAACCACGTTTTCCCAACCACTCCCAACTAGTAGCCTCCTAAATAATACTCTGCTCTCTTTGAACTTACAGCCCTAGTCACCTCCCTCTTCTTCAAATAAATCTTATCAAACTACTTCATGTAATCATGCCCCATCATCCACTTGTTCTAACCTATCCAAATCCTCTTCCTTGTCTGAATTCAGCCTCTCCACTGTTCCTATTGCAACTATCAAAAAACTTCTCATGAAACGGAAGCCCTGCTCAAACGCTGCTGATGGCATACCAGATGAATTTCTAAAAATTGCTGCTGATGCGATTTCTTATCCCATTAATATTCTTATAAACAGATCTATCCAAGAATCATATGTCCCCCTGCATGTGGAAAAAAGCAATCATACTACCTCTCCATAAAGGAGGGACAGCAACTGATACAACAAATACTCACCCCATAGCTATACTATCACCAGTCTCTAAACTCTTGGAAAAATGTGTACACATGCAACTTTGCAATTCCTTCTCAAGAGCCAGATCCTTTCTCCAGCTCAGCGTGGCTTCAGACCAGGCCATAGTACTTCTACTGCTTTAATATTCTTCTTGGACATAGTCAACAAAGCCCGTAACTCAGGAGGCATTGTTTCTACATTAGTCTTAGACCTGTCAAATGCCTTTTGGCACCATCTCTACACTCTCCTCCTTTCTCATCTCTCTAACATAGATCTAACCACTCCTTCTCTCAGCTGGTTTAGGTCTAACCACTCCTTCTCTCAGCTGGTTTAGGTCTAACCACTCCTTCTCTCAGCTGGTTTAGGTCTAACCACACCTTCTCTCAGCTGGTTTAGGTCTAACCACTTCTTCTCAAAGCTGGTTTAGGTCTAACCACTCCTTCTCTCAGCTGGTTTAGGTCTAACCACTCCTTCTCTTAGCTGGTTTAGATCTAACCACTCCTTCTCTCAGCTGGTTTAGGTCTAACCACTCCTTCTCTCAGCTGGTTTAGGTCTAACCACTCCTTCGCTCAGCTGGTTTAGGTCTAACCACTCCTTCTCTCAGCTGGTTTAGGTCTAACCACTCCTTCTCTCAGCTGGTTTAGATCTAACCACTCCTTCTCTCAGCTGGTTTAGGTATAACCACTCCTTCTCTCAGCTGGTTTAGGTCTAACCACTCCGCTCAGCTGGTTTAGGTCTAACCACTCCTTCTCTCAGCTGGTTTAGGTCTAACCACTCCTTCTCTCAGCTGGTTTAGGTTTAACCACTCCTTCTCTCAGCTGGTTTAGGTCTAACCACTCCTTGTTTCAGCTGGTTTAGGTCTAACCACTCCTTCTCTCAGCTGGTTTAGGTCTAACCACTCCTTTTCTCAGCTGGTTTAAGAGCTACCTTACTGCTAGAGTGCAAGCTGTAAAATGGCAACACTCTGTATCCCCATACATTCATAACCCGACTGGCATTCCCCAAGGTTCTATATTACACCCTCTACTATTTAATATTTTTATTAACAACCTCCATCTTTCAATTCACCAAGGGTTGTTAGTTCAATATGCAGATGACTCAACAATTATCTGCTCTTCTGACAATTCACCTCAACTGCAGCAGATAACCCAAACTGCTTTTACTTCCATAGAGACTTGGCTCCACAATAACCACCTCTCTTTAAATCCAAACAAAACTCTCATTGTTTTCATCCCAAAGAAAAGCACTCTCATTAATCATTAATAAATCTCACTTCCACATTTTTTCTCTAAACAGCACAAAGATTGAACTGGTTACACATACCAAACTGCTAGGAGTCATAATTGATGAAGACCTAAAATTTGACCTACATGTACATAACAACATCAGCAAGACCCACAGAAAAATAGGACTACTGTATTGGAATAAGCATTTCTTCTCCCTCTCTACTAAAAAAAGTGGTAGCTTCAACTTACCTACTTCCCTCCCTCCTATATGGTGCAGCTATACTAACCAACCTACAATCCTCACTCAAAAACAAACTAGAAAAATAGCAAAATTTGCTACATTCAATCTCCAGTCCACCCGCCACTGCATTGCTCTAAAAATGCTAAATTGGCTCAAGTTTCCCCATCATCCTACGTTCCTTCACCTTACTATCATGTACAAACTCATCACCAAACCTCAGGGTTGTCCTGCTCTACAGTCACTGTTCTCCCGTTATAACCCTAATAGGCCCATTAGATCAGAAAATCAACTTCTTCTCCAAATTTATAAACCTAATCTACCTGTTGGCCAGCATCTTTACTCATGGGTGATAGCTAAAATATGTAATTCCCTTCCTATAAACATTCATACAACTCAATGCACTTCCTCATTCAAATCAGCTGTGCGGGCATATCTCCATTCTAAATGGATCTGTAACTGCTCTATGCCTCCTCCTGCAATAACTTAGATCTAGATGACCTTTGACCAGAAAAATCGAGGATTAGACTTGCTGCATAGTTGTAACTTAACTCTTCTGAAATGTAAGAATTCAGCTGTATGAGTGACACATTTATAATTCGTATGAATGTTTCTCCTGCTTCATATTGTTTTCTTTTAGATTGTACTTTTTTGAATGCATGACTTGTACTGTACTAGATACTCCATTATAATTTTCGAGGTGCTTTTCTCCTCTTGCCTTATACTGTATTCTGCTTTTGTTTTATATATAGATTGGCTATTGTATTAGATACTTTATTTGTATTTTCTTTGTGGAGCTTTTCTCCCCAGGCCTCCACTGAAAATGGGCTCTGCTTGGCCCAGTGGACTTTCTCGGTTAACAAATGTCAATAAATAAATAAATAGAAAATAAAATAAATAACCCCTCCAACTATAAATAGAGAGGATGTTCTGGCTGTGCTTACTAAGGCCAAGGTCACAGCCTTAATGGGTCCAATAATATACCAGGACATCTCCTGAGTACTCTAAAATATCATCTAACAGGACCACTAGACTTACTGCTTCTATAGTCTTAAAGCAAGATTCTTGCCATGAGAATGGAGAACTGCAGTGGTCATCCCTTGTTAATAAGGGAGGACCATCAACAGATCCCAGAAGCTACAGACCAATAACCCTGACTAGTCTTATATGCAAAGGCGTGGAAAGAATTCTCCTGGAAATGATCAAAAAAAGACATAGGAGACCTTCAGACACAGGATCCATCACAGTTTGTCTTTGTCAAAAGACAAAAGAAGATCATGCCTACTGGATCTGGTGGACTTTTTCGAGAAGGTCACCAAGGCAATGCATAAACAGTGCATTGTGCCTGCCTTTAGCTGGCTAAGGCATTTGTGCTCAGTTTGTCAGAGCTGCTCTTGGTTTGGCTACTTTGCCTGAGAGTTACACTGAATCTGCTGCATCTAAAGCCATCTGCTGCTAAAAGAATAAAAATAAGTATCATTCTGTCCTTCTGGTGATTATTTGTACTGTAATTCATAACAATCCTGTATTATCTGTTACATCTCACACTTTAGTAGTTTCAAAGCTGAGCTGCTTCCACAGCTGCTATAGTACTTCATTACATTGTATCTGTTGGTTTTACAGGACTCTGGTATTTAGATTGTGTGGTTTCCCTGCACTTGAGCTCTTAAGCCAACATTTTTTTACATTAAGAGGCTTTTCTGACTGCAGTCTTGTGGCAGAAGTGTGCGGTACAAACCTATCTGAGTTGGGGGCTGCTGGCTGAAAGCTTATTGCACGTCTTCCTGATTGGCCTGTAGGCCTTGCTGTTGTAAAACTTGTTTTTCTGATTTTATATAAGCCCAGTGTTTGCACTATGCTGCTCTCCTCTCAGTGGTGGTTAGCATTGCCCTGTATAGATGCAAAAGCTATTGCTATCAAATTAAACTATCACTTAGAATAACTATCTCTGCAACCTTCCCCAGTCCTCCTACTGTTCTAGGAGCATCTGATTTGTGCACAAAGCAGGATCACTTAGTTGGATAGCTGCAGTTCACACTGGGTATAGCACCCATTCTTTGTCTATGTGCTATCCCAGTGAAGTTTAATCTCCACACTCTTCTCCCTGGTTAAATCCATAGTAAAAAAACTGAAACCATGGATAGGCACTCACTTCCCTACTATCCCTGTGGCCAACCTGATGGACATGGACATCCTGAGGCAATGTACCTGAAGTATATTGACATTCACTTAATCCTGAAACAAACAAACACAGTATGTGAGAGATCTAGTTACACTATGAAAACTGAGACACGACTCTCACATACTGACAAATCAAATGACAAACAGGTTGTCAGTACATGCACATAATTTCTGTCACTTAATAAGGTGTTGACAAATAAACTCACATATGCGGAGGTACTCAAAAGTAACTTACCAAACCTCAGAGACCTCTTGAACACTGCCCTCAGAAACCACATGCAAACAAAGCCAAGTCAACACCAACCACTAGACAAAAATACTCATCAGAGTGTCTCCATAAGCAAGGAAAAACACCACATATTCAAACATCATGATCATAGGAGACTCCATTGTAAGACACACAGACACCCCCTTCACTAGGATGGATAAAGAGAGGGTTACAGCCAATTGCCTGCCACGGGCCAGGATTCACCAGATCATGCATGGACTCAGGTCACTCAACCACAAGTACCAGTATGACTCGGTCATAGTCCATGTGGGTGTGAATCACCTTAGACATACCTCCCTGGACTTTGTGAAGAGAGACATGATGGACCTATCTGAATATGTGTTGCAGGTGGGTATGAGCCTCAAACTGAGCAGCATTCTACCCTTGCCAAGAATAATACTACAATACAAACAGAAAATAATTTACTTCAATAATTGGCTTACCAATCAGGGTCATTCCAAGGGGATCCAGTATATATGTCGACCTGGGACGACATGACTGACAGACCATGCTGATTTTCCAGAGATGGTCTGCACCTGTCATTGCTAGACTTGAAATACTGGCATTAGCAATAACCATAGTGCATTTTTTAGGTGGTGCCAAACTAACAGACCTGCCAACATAACAAATTCTTCTAATGCCAAGCTGAAGATACTACTGCTCAGTGCTAGGAGTCTTAACAAGAAACTGCACTCCCTGGAAGTTGTCCTTGGCCTGGAGAATGCTGACATCTGTGCAGTTACAGAGATGTGGTTCAAGGCTGTGAAAAGCACCATGGCAGTGCAAGGCTACAATGCTTATCACACATTCAGGCCACACTCTAAAAAGGAAAAAAATGAAAGGAGAAGGTGTTTCCATGTACATAAACAACAATCACACCTCAGGATTGGTCAAGCAGGATGACTTGCTTGAGCTACCCCATGTCCAGCTGACCATAGGTAAAATCCCCCACCATATCATTGTTAGCTACGGGTCCCCATCCGTAAACCATGAAAAACACTCCGCATACCTGAAACTAGAATCATTTACCATTCAGCCTACACGCTAATAATTTTAACTACCCCTCCATAAACTAGGAAACATACGCGACCACCAATATACAGACACAGAGATTCCTGTACTTTGTTAATGCAAATGCTCTGGAACAGCTGGTCTGCACTCCAACTAGGGGCTCAAATGTCCTTGACATAGTACTTACAAATGTGAGGGAGCATTGCACCCCCCCCCCCCACATCGTAATGTCCTCATTGACAAGATCGGATCATAAATCAGTCTCCTTTGAAATAAATGTAATGGTAGACTCCCCATCAAACCCTAAAACCCTAAAGAATTTTTCCAAGGCAAATTACCATCTGTTAAGTGATAGCATAGATAATTTTAAAGTTTAAAGCTCCCCCTAACCACCTATACAGAAGTATACACAAATGTCCTGCACAACCACTTGAACACTTGCATAGAAACAGAAGTACCTGACAATAGTAAACCTGGGTCTAGCTGGAAACACAAGTCACCCTGGTGGACCCCTGGCATAAATAGACTATGCAACAGAAGGAAGAAATTCCTTTCCCAAAGTAAAAGGGAGGGTGCACAACAGAGAAAAATCCTTCATTTAGTCTCAACAGGCAAATCAGGGAACATGTCTAGTCTTCAGAATCTAAATAAGATACTAAAATAGCCTCCCAAGCAAAGGATAACCACAAAGCATTTTTAGTTATCTCCAAATTCTTAGGAGAAACACTCCGCAATGTGCTAAGTTGACTGTAAATGGCACTATCTATACTCAGCCAGAAGAAATAGCAAACCTGCTCTCTGATAAATTAATTTTAGATTTTGCCCTCTCATCACCTCTGGTCACTCCCCATGAAATACCCCCTACTATTCCATTGCCTGTTATCACAACAGAAGAGGTCATCATTGTACTCTCTGAAGCTAGAAACATGGCATCAATGGGCCTTGACAGAATACCAAGGTGTCTGTTAAATAGCTTGAAACATGATCTAGCAAACCCACTCAGATATCTATTTAACCACAGTTTCCAGACAGGCTTTATCCCAGCAACAGTCATCCCACTGCACAAGGGGGGGACTATCAATGGACCCAGAAACTACCGATCCATAATTCTAAGTAGCCTCATATGCAAGACCATGGAAAGGATAATCATGGACCTGATTAACAATGACATGAAATCTCCAGACTCTAGACCCAACCTAGTTCAGCTTCATCAAGGGCAGGCCCTGCCAGTTCAGTCTGGTGGACTTTTTTGAGAAGGTCACCAAGACCATGGATGAGGGTAAGTCAGTGCATACTGCCTACCTTGACCTGGCCAAGGCATTTGACACAATACCCAACTTGGGTGTTATGGATAAATTCACAAAACTGGGCATAAACTTCTACATCACCAGATGGATAGCCAAATGGCTCACTGACAGGACGCATGTTATTAGAGTGATTGAATCCACATCCAGCAAGAGGCTTTAATGTAGCCCACATTGGACATGTTGGAGTACCACAGGGCTCAGTGCTGGGCCCCCTCCTGTTTGGGATATACGTCTCAGATATCAAGGCAAATGTAGATGGCCTTTGGCTGACCAAATTTGCTGATAACTGCAAGTTGGGGCAAACACTGTCTCCCCAAATGATGTTGATGTCCTACAGAAATGACTAACACAGACTAATGATTGGTATCAGAGCCATGGCCTCAAAGTAAATGTAGGGAAGTGCATAATAATACCCTTTGGGAAATTAAGTACTCCTGCAAATTACAGCATTGATAGCACCACCCATAGAGTGGGCCCAATTGTGAGAGATCTGGGTACTCAGATAGTAATCTGAACTTTGACCACCATGTGCCCATGGTGGTTAGGAAATAATTCTATGTGGCTCAACATATAAGTAAGGGCATGGCATCTGGATGACATAGTACCACTGTACTTGGCCCTCATCAGACCAATAATTGAGTATAATGCACCCTGTGGCATGTACCTTGCCAGGCACCTGCAACATTTGGAGTAACCTCAGAGGTTTCTCATCAAAAATACAGGGTATAACCAACATGTCATATATGCACTGATTAAAAACTCTGTCCCTGCATTCAATTTCCTCCCATTTACTGAGGGGTGATCTTTGCCTGACCTATAAGGCAGTCTCTGACCCAGCCCTGATGTAAATGTTGTATATTCGTAAAACTAACTGCTTGAGGGTTACCCACTGCAAGGATCTAAACCCAATCTCTGACATGAATAGATCATGCTGGCTAGACAGATATGTGTCAAAGAGATTGCCCCTCTTCTGAAATAGGCTTCCTATTCATGTGAAGCAGAAACCTTCCCTGACTATCTTCAAGTGCAGTCTAGACCAATGGATGGGAAATTGCAAATTCACTCCTGGGGTGGCGCACATTTCCTTTATGGGCAGAGGCAATCTGTAAAAATTGTCAAAACCTCGCTAGCTGACCATTGTTATCTTTCCTAGAGAGATAGAAAACTGGGTACAGTTGTTAACTAACTTAATGAAATAGACATATACCCTGTATTACAGACTGGCTAGCAAGCTGGCTCACAGATAGGTCTCAAGAAGTTAGGATTGGTGAGACCGCCTCCTCAAAGAGGCCAGTCACCAGTGGAGTTCCTCAAGGCTCTGTGCTGGCTATGATCCTCTTTGGCATCTGATTGCAAACTGGGAGCAGTCATAGAATTCCCTTAAGACACTAACATCTTATAAGAGGATCTAACACAGGCAAATAATTGGTGCCAAAGCCACAGATTAAAACTTAATGCCATGAAATGCATTATACTACCTTCTGAGAAGTCGGCCACCCCAGAAAGCTATGTTATCGATAAAACACCCATAAGAGTTGACTCAGTAGTTACAAACCTGAGAACATGTGGATAGTAATCCGGCCTTTGACCAACAAGTATCCAATGTACTAAGGAAATCTTTCTATATTGCTCAACTTATAAGCAAGGGCATAGCATCAAGGTCCAAGGAAGTCACTGTACCACTATGCACAGCCCTCGTTGAGTATAATGCCCCCTTCAGTATGTACCTGACCAAACATGTGCAGCAACTGGAGTGTCCACAAAGGTTCCTTACAAAAAGGATACAGGGCATACACACAATGTTCTTTGCAGATCGCCTCAAAGTTCTGTCCCTATACGTGTTCTCCTACAGACTACTGAGAGGTGATTTATACCTGATATGCAAGGCATCCCTGGTCCCCACTCTGATGAACCTTTTGTACATTTGCAAAGCAAACTGCATCAGAACTACCAGTTTTAAAGACTGACATTTTGCTTGCAACAAACAACATAAATAGGACATATTGGAAAGACAGATATATATCTCAGAGAATTCCCTTTCCCTACAACCATGTGAAACAAAGTCCCTTCCTAACCATATTTACATGCAACTTGGACCATTGGATGGGGAAATCAAATATTCACCTCTGGCCTGCTACCCATGTCTCTGATGGGCAAAGACAGTCAGTAAATCATGTCGCAACCAACATTCACCCCCTATCATCATCATTCTCTTTCGGCTTTTCCCGTTAGGGGTCGCCACAGCGGATCATCTCTTTCCATTTCTTCCTATCCTCTGCATCTTGCTCTGTCACACCAACCGCCTGCATGTCCTCTCTCACCACGTCCATAAACCTTATCTTAGGCCTTCCTCTATTCCTCTTACCTGGCAGCTCCATCCTTAGCATCTTTTTCCCAATATACCCATCATCCCTCCTCAGCACATGTCCAAACCAACGCAATCTCGTCTCTCTTGCTTTGTCTCCAAACTGTCCAACATGAGCTGACCCTCTAATATACCGATTCCTAATCCTATCCATCCTAGTCACACCGATTGCAAATCTTAACATCTTTAACTCTGCCACATCCAGCTCTGACTCCTGCCTTTTTGTCAATGCCACTGTCTCCAACCCATATAACATAGCTGGTCTCACTACACTCTTGTAGACCTTCACTTTCACTCTTACGGATACCCGTCTGTCACAAATCACTCCTGACACTCTTCTCCACCCATTCCACCCTGCCTGTACTCTCTTCTTCACCTCTCTTCCACATTCACCATTACTCTGAACTGTTGATCCCAAGTACTTAAACTCGCCACCTTTACCAACTCTACTCCCTGCATCCTCACCATTCCTCTACCCTCCCTCTCATTTACACACATATATTCTGTCTTAGCCCTGCTGACCCTCATTCCTCTGCTCTCTAGAGCATATCTCCACCTCTCCAGAGTCTCCTCAACCTGATTCCTACTCTCACTACAGATCACAATGTCATCTGCAAACATCATAGTCCACGGGCCTCCTGTCTGATCTCATCTGTCAACCTGTCCATCACCACTGCAAATAAGAAAGGACTCAGAGCTGATCCTTGATGTAATCCCACCTCCACCTTAAACGGATCTGTCACTCCCACTGCAGTCCTCACCACTGTCACACTACCCTCGCATATCCTGTACCACTCTTACGCACTTCTCTGCCACTCCCGACTTCCTCATACAATACCACAACTCTTCTCTAGGCACCCTGTCATATGCTTTCTCCAAGTCTACAAAGACGCAATGCAACTCCTTCTGACCTTCTCTGTATTTCTCCATCAACACTCTCAGAGCAAACATTGCATCTGTAGTGCTCTTTCCTGGCATGAAACCATACTGCTGATCACTAATCATCACCTCCCTTCTTAACCTTGCTTCCACTACTCTTTCCCATAACTTCAAGCTGTGACTAATCAGTTTTATCCCTCTGTAGTTACTGCAGCTCTGCACATCACCCTTATTCTTAAAGATAGGTACCAAAACACTTTTTCTCCACTCCTCAGGCATCCTCTGACTTTCCAAAATTTCATTAAACAATCTAGTTAGAAATTCCACTGCCATTTCTCCTAAGCACCTCCATGCTTCCATTGGTATGTCATCTGGGCCAACAGCCTTTCCATTCTTCATCCTTTTCATAGCTGCCCTTACTTCCTCCTTGCTAATCTGTTTCACTTCCTGATTCACTATCCCCACATCATCCAACCTTCTCTCTCTCTCATTCTCTTCATTCATCAGCCTCTCAAAATACTCTTTCCATCTACTCAACACACTCTCCTCTCTTGTGAGTACCTTTCCCTCACTATCCTTTATCACCCTTACATGCTGCACATCTTTCCCAGCTCTGTCCCTCTGTCTAGCTAATCGGTACAGGTCCTTTTCTCCCTCTTTAGTGTCCAATCTCTCGTACAACTCTCCATATGCCCTATCCTTAGCTTTTGCCACCTCTCTTTGCCATGCGCCTCATCTCCTTATACTCATGTCTACTTTCTTCATCTCTTTGACAATCCCACTTCTTCTTCGCCAGCCTCTTCCTCTGTATACTCTCCTGTACTTCCTCATTCCACCACCAGGTCTCCTTGTCCTCCTTCCTCTGTCCAGATGTCACACCAAGCACCTTTCTAGCAGTCACCCTTACTAGTTCTGCTGTAGTTACCCAGCTATCTCCGCATCAGTAATTTTTGGCAGAAGTTTTATGCCGGATGCCCTTCCTG
The DNA here is from genome assembly GCF_019279795.1 of Protopterus annectens. Classification (NCBI taxonomy): domain Eukaryota; kingdom Metazoa; phylum Chordata; order Ceratodontiformes; family Protopteridae; genus Protopterus; species Protopterus annectens. The sequence continues at coordinate 183,371,663 of NC_056745.1, read as the reverse complement.
ACGCAACCCTCCCCATTTATCCGGGCTTGGGACCGGCACAAAGAAATGCACTGGCTTGTGCATCCCCAGTGGCTGGGTTAACATTCACCCCCTATATAAATGTCTAAAACATATTATTAGACACATTTGGGTTGCATGAGATGGCTTATAAAGGCCCTAGCGGTTGTTAGCCTAGTATGGATGGGCTATGCCCAGCAAGGTAATAATTCTGCTGTCAATTTAAATAAGTAACTGTGGTGACTAATCAAGAGTACTGTAGCCACATTTGAGGTAAAAATAGCCTCCCAGGCAAAGGACAACCACTAGGCTTTCTTCAACTATGTCCTCAACCTCAAAGGCAACACATAATAATATGCCAAACTAATTGTGAATGGAGCCACCTATACTGAGCTGGAGGGCATAGCAAATCTACTGCCCAACAAATTTAGCTCCAGTTTTACCCTCTGTCAACCCTCAGGAAATACCCTTAACCATAACTCCCTCAACTATTAGTAGGGAGCAGGTCCTCAGTACACTCTCTAGGACAAGGAATACTGCATTTATGGGACCAAATAATATCCCAGGATGTCTGCTAAATGGAATGGACATAGGCTATCAGACCAACTAGTATCATTATTTGACTGTAGCCTTCAGACAGACGTCATGTCAAGTGAATGGAGGACTACAACTGTTATCAGTATTTCACACTGAGCTGATCGAAGGAAGGACACTGAGGAAACTCGGAGCAATAATATATAACATTAAGTATCCTGTTTTTTGTTTATTTTGTTCTTTATTTCTTTGTTATTTATAGCACTTTGTGTACTGTGTATTTTTCTAGCTAGTTTCACTGTGTGTGAGGTATTAACTGGAAATTGTCCACTTTTATTAAGCATCTGTTGGGTGGTTTGTTTCTGATAACTTGTTGCAGTTAAACTCTTTTTTTTTCTAGAGGCTCCTTTAGCTGTTTTAAACTTTCATTTAAAGGCTCACTGCTGCTTTTCAGCTGTGAGAAACATTTCTGCATGTATCCTACCCTCCCTCCCTGTTGGTATAGTGTTTTTATAGTTGGTGGCTTTGCAGTTGCCCGCCCCTAGTGTAAATTTGATCTGGGACCCTCCTCCCAGTCTAGTGTCATTACCTCATTCTACCCAGTACAGGGAGAACATTTGAGAAGGCCAGTCAGCTTAGTTTCTGCTACTCCTTTCTCTCTTTCCACTTAAAAAAAAAAAAAAAAAAAAAAAAAAAAAAAAATGTATCTGCTTTTACTGTATTTGTGTTTCTTCCTACTTTATTTTGCTTTTCCATCATCTTAAAAGTACTCAATTGTATTTATTACTGCTTGGTGTAACTCATTCTAAGCCTTTTAGTTTAAGCACTTGGGCTTCAGACCAGTTGTTTTACATTAAGAAGGTTTGTGGTCTGCACTGTAGTGGCAGAACAGGTAGCTTACATCCTTCTAAGTTGGGAACTGCTGATTGAGGGCTCAGTGTCTGTTATTCTAAAAGAGTATTAATTCTGGTTTAAGCACTTGGGCTTCAGGCTAGTTATTTTACATTAAGAGGATTCATGATCTGCACTCTTGTGGGAGGAGAGGCTGGACTCTGCCCTTCTGAGTTGGGAATTCATGGTTAAAGGCTTATAGTGCCTGCATATTTGAACTGCTTCTTACTGAAATTGGTACATCTTGTTTGCTGTAGCATAGACTAGATCCAGGCCTGCTGAATCTAGCTTTGTTTGTATAACTTGAGCACTAATCCAGGCATTCCTTAAAGTATTCAATTGTATTTATTACTGCTTGGTAGTAACTTGAGTGTAGCTATAATTCTAAGTCTTTTGGATTAAGCACTTGGGCTTCAGACTAGTTGTTTTACATTAGGAAGGTTTGTGGCCTGCACTGTGGTGGCAGGACAGGTAGCTTATATCCTTCTAAGTTGGGAACTGCTGATTGAGGGCTCAGTGTCTGTTATTCTAAAAGTGTATTAGTTCTGGTTTAAGCATTTGGGCTTCAGGCCAGTTATTTTACATTAAGAAGGTTTGTGGTCTGCACTCTTGTGGGAGGAGAGGCTGGACTCTGCCCTTCTGAGCTGGGAATTTCTGGTTAAAGGCTTATTGTGTCTGCATATTTGAACTGTTTCTTACTGAAATTGGTACACCTTGTTTGCTGTAGCATAGACTAGATCCAGGCCTGCTGAATCTAGCTTTGTTTGTATGCTTGTTGTTTGTTTGCTTGTTATTTCTCTGAAAAGCTAATTCCACCTAAAACGCGGCTTTTCAGCACTTCTGTGGATCCCTAGTGATATCTGCATTGCTTACTGTACTTATTTCCTTGTTTCACTTGAAAGAAAGTTACTGTTTGTCGTTTTTGCATTTAAGTTACCTGTAACACATTGCATTTAAATTACCTGGCACTTGCTCACTAAAGCAATTATATAAGTCAGCACTAAAAAATTAAAAGCACTACACCCTCACAAACTCCCCTTTAGTACCTTGTTCCCCATTGGCCCTTTTTTTCAATTATAAAGGAATTCCCAGTACTATTCTAGCATGTCCAGAGGTCAGTTGTCAATCTCCTCTCCAGTCCAGCTGGTGAATCTGGGAATCTTGAGGCAATGTTACAACTGCCTCATGTACACAGACAACCCTCTCCTCCTCCCAACAAATTCCAACACATGTGAAAGATGCAACCATATAGCCAAACTGGAGGCTAAGCTCTCTCAACTCAGTACTGGCGTAACCAGTCAGGAGGAGAAGGAAACCACACTCACTACAATTCCAGTCTCACATTGACCTACCACGACAGGAAACCAAACACACAAAAACATACTCGGAGGCTCTAAATAAAAATCTGCCTAAGCAGCAGAGACCTCCAAAGCAGACACCCAAGCAACCGCTACCCCAAAACAAAACACATGCAACACATAGCTCACAAAGCCAGTGTGCCGAACAGTCACAGCCCTTAAGGCTAAACAACACACCTGACACATTTGTAATAGGTGACTATATCGTCAGGCACACTGACGTCCCACTCACCAGGCTGAACAAGGAGAAGGTCACGGTGAGCTGCCTGTTGGGCGCTAGGATCTGCCACATAACACAAGCACTCAGGTCACTCCAAGGCAAGTACAAATATGACTCAGTCATTGTCCATGCTGGTGTGAATGACCTGAGACGTACCTCCCTGGACTACATGAAAAGAGACATAGAGGAGCTCTTTGAACATGTAGCCCAGGCCGGTATGACCCTGACCTTGAGTAGCATCTTACCCTCACCAAGAATGATGCCACAATATGAAGACAAGATGATCAATTTCAACAATTGGCTTAAATATTGGTGTAATTCAAAGGGGATCCAATGCCTGTCAGCCTGGGATGACATGCTCTACAAGCCACGATGCTTCGCTAGGGACAGCTTGCACCTGTCACCCCTGGGCTTTCGGATATTGGCAAAGGCTCTTGCTACCCCCATAGTGCCTTTTTTAGGCAAGGCTCAAAAGACAAACCCACCTCCGTAGGTATCACAAGGGATAAAAAACTAAGAGTAATGCTACTCAACGCCAGAATTCTAAACCTCAAGATGCACGCACTCAAAACTCTCCTTAGCATGGAGAACATCGATATCTGTGCAGTAACAGAAACCTGGTTCAAGGCTCCCGAGAGCACCCCAGCACTACCAGGTTATACCTAATACCATGCTTTTCGGCCCCAAAACTTGGACCGAACCACAAAAGGAGGGGGAGTATCAATATTCGTCAAAGATACCCACACCTCCAGGTTGGTGGCACAGCACGAAGCATCAGAGACTATCCATGTGCAAAAAACAGTGGGTAAAACTGCCTTCCAGTTTATAGCCTGCTACAGACCACCCTCCCAAACCCAGGAACCCCACTCGGCCTTTCTGAGAACACTGGAAAATATGAAGGTCTCTCCAAACACCATATTGGGCAACTTTAACTACTCAAACATAGACTGGGAGCATTACTCTAGCTCCAACACCCTAGCCCAAAGGTTCCTAGAATTTATAAACTCAAATGCTATGGAACAACTTGTTACCTAATGCTTCAACACCCTAGCCCAAAGGTTCCTAGAATTTATAAACTCAAATGCTATGGAACAACTTGTTACCACTCCCACAAGAGGGGAAAACATACTGGACCTAATCATCTCCAACATGGGGACTTTATGCTCCAGACCAGAAGTGTATCCCTCACTGGTAAGATCAGACCATAAACTAATCTCACTGGATATTCACATCCCGACCCCACCCCCTGCCCAGAAAACCAGAGTGAAAAACTTCTCTAAAGCAAATTTCACACTCCTCAAAACCGAGGTGGAATCCTTCAAAGCCCCCAGGCCTGTGGAAAATACGGCCCAGACCGCAGAATCATTTATAAACGCATTCTATGAACACCTTCAGGAATGCATGGATCATGTAATCCCAAATAAAACCAAGACCCAATCCTCCAAAGGCAGACGTCCTGTCTGGTGGACCCCAGCCATAAACAAACTATACAATAGAAGGAGGAAGCTACTACATGATAGAGCAAAATACCAAAAAGGGAAGGGCATCTCTGATCACTGTTAGCAAAAAACTACGGGCACTCATAAAATCGTCTAAGGCCAGCTTCGAGAGAAAAATTGCACAGGACACTAAGGATAATCACAAGGCTTTCTTTAGTTATGTTAGGAACCTGGGTGGGAATTCCCAGATATGCTCAGAATTAGTCCAAAATGACAAAAAATACACCGAACCCACAGACATTGCCAACATGCTAGCTAACAAGTTCAGCGCAAACTCCCCCCCCCCCCACCAAAAGGGCAAATATCTATCCCAGCAGAGTGCTGCCCCCCTGACATCTCAAGATGCTCAGGTAAGAGCCGCCCTCCCCAAAGCAAAAAACACAGCATCAATGGGACCAGACGGTGTCCCGGGCTGCGCCCTACATGAACTCCAAGAAGAGCTAAACCCAAACATAAAACTACTGTTCAATCTCAGCCTTACTACAGGATATGTACCCAAAGAGTGGCGTACAGTAACAGTGGTCCCTCTCCACAAAGGTGGTGCCTCAACGGATCCTGGAAACTATCGCCCCATAAGGCTGACTAGCTTGGTCTGCAAAGCTATGGAAAGGATCATCATGGACCTCATAAATAAAGATATTGGGGACCTACAGACACTGGATCCTACCCAGTTTGGCTTTGTTAAGGGCAGATCCTGCCTCTTAAACCTGGTCGATTTCTTTGAAACAGTCACCAAGGCCATTGACGAGGGGAAGGTGGTCCACACAGCCTACCTAGACCACGCAAAAGCCTTCTATACAATACCCCACTCGGGCATTATAGATTAGCTCACCAGCTTAAGTATAAACCCCTATGTCACTAGATGGGTTGCAAACTGGCTCAAGGACAGAACCCACATGGTTAGAATTGCTGGAGCCATGACAGACTCCAAACCAGTTACAAGTGGCATCCCACAAGGCTCAGTCCTGGGACCTCTGTTGTTCGGTATATATTTCTCGGAGGTACAGGCCAACACAGAGGGACTGTGGCTGACCAAGTTCGCAGATGACTGCAAACTGGGCACCATAATCGACTCTCCATCCGACACAAGCATCCTCCAAAAGGGCCTCATAGAAACAGACAACTGGTGCCAGAGCCATGGCCTCAAGCTAAATGCCAAAAAGTGTATAGTCATCCCCTTTGGCAAAAACAAAGTGCCCACAAATTACCACATAGGTGGTAATCCATTACGTACAGAAGAAGTAATTAGGGACCTGGGGACCCAAGTTGATAGCAATCTCTCATTTGACAACCACCTGGCCAAAGTGGTTAGAAAAACATTTTATATAGCCCACCTAATCATGAAGGGATTCACATCTAGATCAGGGGAGGTCATCGTGCCTCTTTACTCATCCCTCATCAGGCCCATAATTGAGTATAATGCCCCTTTTGGGATGTACCTTACCAGACACCTGCAGCAACTGGAAAGACCCCAAAAGTACCTCACCAAGAGGATCAAAGGGCTCAATCAGATGCCATATACTGCCCGGTTAAAGAAACTCCAGCTCTACCCAGTGGCATACCGCCTGCTCAGAGGCGATCTGTGCCTGACGTATAAAGTCATGTCCAATCTGGAATTAATGGACATGCTGCACCTCAGAAAATCCAAATCCTATCGAGCTACGCACTCGAGAGACTTGAACCTCAGCACTGAAATAAATAGAACATGCTGGAGGGACAGATTCATAACCCAGAGACTCCCTTCACTCTGGAATAAAATTCCAGTCCAGGTTAGGCAGAGTCCCTCATTGACTCTCTTCAAGAGGAATCTTGATGAGTGGATGGGAGATCGTAGGTTTACCCCGGGTATCACTTCTTTGTCACTGTTAGACAGAGGCACAGTATACTAACCTCGAAAAAGGGCATAGCAAAATGAATTTAAAATGGGTGGCGAAAGCCAAACACACTCTGGCTAGGCTTATAAATGCGCTAGGGCAGATAGCCTGGTATGAACCTATGAACCTATCCCTCTGCACATAGGGGGGCACTGATGGACCTGGGCAACTAAGGACCCATAAGTCTCTCTAGTATCATATGCAAAGCTATGGAATGAATCATCATGGAAATGATAAACAATGACATAGGAAATCTATAGACATTATATCCAACCGAGTTTGGTTTCATCCTGGGTAGGTCATGCTTTCTCAGCCTGGTGGACTTCTTCAGGAAGGTTACTAAAACCATGAATGAGGGCAAGATGGTGCACATTGCCTATCTCAACCTGGCCAAAACATTCAACACAACACCTCATTTGGGCATTGTAGGTAAACTCACTAAATTAGACGTAAACCCATACAACACCTGATGGATAGTTATCTGGCTCACAGATAAGACACAAGAAGTTAGGATAGGGTAGGCTACATCCACAAAGAAGCCAGTCACTAGTGGAATCTTTCAGGGTTTGGTATTGGGACCTTTCCTTTTTGGGATCTACTTCTCTGAAGTCAAGACAAATATCAAGGGCCTTTGGATGACCAAGTTTGCAGATGACTGCAAATTAGGCACAGTCACTTGATCTCACAAAGACATAGATGCCCTTCAAGATGGTCAAACACAGACAAATAACTGGTGCCAGATCCATAGTCTAAAACTCAGTGCAAAGAGATGCATAACTATCTTTTTTAGAAACATCCATCTCTGTAAATTACTACATTGAAAATACACCCCTAAGAGTAGACTCAGTGGTCTGGGATTTGAGAACACGTAGACAGTAACATGGCATTTGAGCATCAAGTGTCCACAGTGGTGAGAAAGAAATTCTATATTGCACAAGTTGTAAGAGTGTATGGCATCTAGATTCAAGGATATAATTGTTCTGTTGTATTCTTTTCTCATCAGAGCAGTCTTTGAGTACAATATACCCTTCTGTGTGAATCTGATCAGGCATTTACAACAATTGGGGTGTCCACAGAAGTTCCTCAGAAAGAGAGCATAGGGTACAAGCAACATGTCCAGCATGGGCTACATTAAAGCACTATTCTTGTACTCAGTCTCCTACAGACTTCTGTGAGGCGATCTATGACTAGCCTACAAAGCATCATCTGATCCCACTCTGATGGTTCTGTGAGACATCTGAAAAACAAGTAGCATGCGAAATACCCAATCTAGGAACTTAAACCTCATCTGAAACATAAACAGGACATTTTGGAGAGACAAGTATGTGCCTCAGAGAATACCCTTTCTCTGTAATATATATATTTTTCCCCTAAAAGATTTGTTTGTTTTTCAATTGAATTGTACATGTTATAGGTCACATTAAAGGTGGGAAAAGTTTTGAAATGATTTATTGTGGTCTTATTTTTTTTTTATATATATAACAAAAACCTGGCATTTTAACAGGGGTGTGTACACTTTTTATATCCACTGTATATATATATATATATATATATATATATATATATATATATATATATATATATATATATATATATCCTTATAGCTGTATAGGCCGCAGCTCCCCAGTGACCCTGGAAAAAAGATAAAGTGGATTTCAGAAAGTGAGTGAATGAATGTGCATCTTGTACACTGCTTTGTAAACACTATAGTTGTCATTTTTCACAATGTTGTTAAAATGTGTTTTTTACATCTGTAATGTGTAATACCTTTCAGTGGGCATTTAGAAATTAGTACGTGCTAGGTTTAATTTGTGTCATTCTGCTACAGAATCTGAAGATGACAGAATTAAAACATTTTCTTCACAGTATAGAGGATTATGATTAGGTATCTAATTATAGCCAGATTCTTATGTTTGAGAAGTAGATACCTAGAAATTCACCTCAAGGGGAAAAGCTTTAAATATTGGGCTAGGTTGGCTGTGTAATAGACGCAATTCCATCACTACTGTGTGTTTTCCAAATAAATCCAAGCCTCACACTCACCAGGCACTCCTAATTGGGCTGTGGACTAGGATTTCTATGCCGAGTTCCTATGCAGACTAAACAAGGCAGTGTGATAGGACTTACTGTGGGTACATTTTTAAGCTGGTGAACACAATCATGACACTTGAGAGGCCTATATGTATTATCATGACATTCTGTGTTATTAATTAGTATGCCCCCCTTTTCTTAGGCTTTGTTTTATTTGCTGTGACACTGACCATCCACTTTCCAATGAGACTAGGTCCTGTGCCATGATGTTCTTGGTCAGTGACTCTAGATTTCCTAGAATATGTTTGGGACAGTGGACTCCCATGGCCTTATTCTCTTTGATTTGCACAAATTTAACAGCACCATCACTTTTTCTTCTTGACCTACCTGGGACTGTTAGTAATAAGCCTAGTATAAACCTATGAACCTGTGAACCATGAACCTGTGAATAAGCACTGTTGTGGCAGTTGCTGACACCTTTATGGATGCCACTTCTTCTTTTCATGTTGTGGGCAAGCAAGTGGATGTTGCCCTTAATCCTTATCCTGCAGAAAATGTTAATGATGGAAACAGAATCTTTCAACAGTGTCCACCTTTAGTATTTTGCTGTCTTTAATACCAGTTCTAGGAAGCTGAATTTTCTCATTAATTGGTCGTCTGACTTGCTTGACTACTACTGAGGATAGTAACTCAGAGTTACATGTGTATATCTTGGTCCTGTGTCTTTAGACTATCACCTGGTTTGTCAGACTGGTGCTGTCTAAAGGCAAACCTGTCCAACTATAGCTGTATCCTTATGTATATGATGTCCTAAAATTACCTCCTGGCACTGTATACAACAGACTGCACCCCTGCCCACCATTAAACAGCCGACTAGCCATTTCTTTCATATGTGAACTAACCGTATCCCCCGTGGCTTTTTCATAATTCATAATTCTTTTCTTGGCATCTCAGCGTTTTGTATAACCTACGTCTGATGATATGTTCCTGCATCAGATTGCTAACGATGTGTATTAAGAGGAGGAGAACAGGTGCATGTCCCTTTAAACAAAATTAATTTCAGTCTAACAGCTGCAGTGTAGAGAGTAATAAATGTTGTTTCTTGCCTGGTAAGGAAGGTCTAAGATGATCTACAAAGTTGAAGGTATATGTCTGATTCCCTTAAGTTTGCAGTTACATATTCTATGACACCCCCAGCAAACTGTGTAATTTCTTTGTGATTCTGGTAAACCATATTAAAAGGGACTAGTCATTTGACTGAGCCTACCTTATAGCAAAATTAGAAATAAGTAAATAAATAAATAAAATAAAAAGCTTAATAGCATTTTTTTTTTACTTCTTGGCTCATAGATATAAACAAAACACCTATCAGTGTCTCTGTGAGGAATAAAACAGCAACAGACAATTTCCTAAAACATTAGATATTTAATGACGTGTGAATAAGATATCTCCTGACAAGAAGTGGAAACCGGGGTGTTTAAAAACTAATATGTAATTCTGCATGGTTGTAAACAAATGTCATTTTATGAATTTATAGTGTCATAAACTTGTAGATGTTATACAAATCTGTAATACTGTGTATATTGTATTTTCTGTATTACCAAAGCAAGTCAAATTCTGTAAAATGTGCATGTGCAGGTGTATTCACATATTTATATGTGTGTGTGTGTGTGTGTGTGTGTGTGTGTGTGTGTGTGTGTGTGCATATATGTTTTCCAGGAGCACTCAGAAACCCATTACTCAAGTTGGAGTGAAATATGTACTTTTCCCAAGGTCACTATGCACTATTTTGTGAAATTTCTCCCACAAATGACAGATCCATGCATATTATGAAGGAACAGAGTACAAAGGATTATTCCAGATAAAATCACTTTAGCAGATCTAGGAGACTCTCTCTCTCTCTCTATCTCTGATACCCTCCCTGTGGGTGGAATAAAGACACCTTGTTGAAGTTTCAAGTAGTTTATTCAGTTAATTAAGTAGAGCACTCGTCCATCTACCTGCTTAACTGAATAAAATAGTGGCAGCTTGAACCCCAGAATTTGTGTGCCCTTTATATTCCATAAAGTAAGTAAATTGGCACATGTGATCCAGTTATAATTCTGTGTGCATCTTTTGCTTCCTACATGTGCTGTTGGAATTAGGATTAAGAAGTCACTTGAAAAATTTAGTTGAATGATCAGTGATGCAGATTAGTGGATATTGAATCTCCAAGAACTAAAAACTTTGTATCAGAAAGAACAGAACTTGGAAGCATCTGTGTTCTGACCATATGAACCTACGGCAAGCTTATTGCAGGCTTATATCAGTGGAAATGGGACTGACAATGACAGAGTTAATTAGGTATGTGTGTGTGCGTGCGTGTGTGCGTGTGTACGTGTATGTGTATGTGTGTGTGTGTGTGTGTGTGTGTGTGTGTGTGTGTGTGTGTGCGTGCATGTGTGTGTGCTGTGTGTGCATGTGTGTGTGTGTGTGTGTGTGTGTGTGTGTGTGTGTGTGTGTGTGTGTGTCTGTGTGAGTGCGTGCATGCACATGAGTATTGAAGAGTTTGTGGGCCACGTTTGCACTCAGTGTGACTGACATGCTGACATGGATGAGTGATGAGGCAGACAGGTTCACCTTTTTAATAAAGGTCAGAGAGTCTGATAATGCTATAACGCTGACTTGCTGTCTAATACCAGTGCATTCCTCAAAGAATCATCTCCTTACACATAACAATTTGTAACTAGGGTACCAATGCATGACATAACCAGATGCAAATTAAAGTAAATATGAAGGCTCATTACAAAGTACATATCTGCCAGTAATTTGAATGTATAGCTGACATATACCATTAGGTGTAATGGAGCTTTTCACCACAGGTTTCTCCTTCCTAGTTATCAAAATGAAATAAGTAAGTAATCAATAATGAATTAATTAATGAATAAATAAAACAATTTTTGTCATCAAAAATAAAGAAATCCTCCTTTGTTGCAATCTAGAGTATATTTTTTCTGTTCATATTTTCCTCTGGTCACATTTGAAAGAAATATTTCTCCCAATACATTAAATAGTCTTTAAACAAATTAATGAGCATTACATCAACAAGAATAGATTCACAAAGTCACTTCTAAGATAAGTCTTTTATCATGTAGCATTATATTAGTTATTCTCAGTATCAGGACATTTATTTTTATCCAGCATTTAGTAAAAATTGAAACAACAGAAGAAAATACGGCAGACATCTATGATTATTCTAAATGATAGTAACAATATTCTGTACTTTGGTAATGACTTATTTCAAGATTTCTGATGGTTTAGAAACTAGACCTACAGAACTGAATGACAGGTAAGACACAAAACTCATATAAAAATAGCAAAACCATTTGAAAATTACTTTGGCTCAAAGCACTTATCTAGTATTTATTTTAAATTTGTTAATATGGGTTACCCTGCAAGTTTTACTGTTTCTATGTCATTACAAAGCCTGTAATTTTGCTTCAGCTCTGTGTCTCACAGGTATTGTTCAGGAAAGAGCTTCTTTGACCACAGAAGTTAAGGCCACTGCTTCTCTTCTAGTTATGACCGAGTATAGCAGACACGGGAATGGACTAACGGGGGTGGGGGGATTCTAATTGGACTACAACTTGAGGCCCCAGTGTCAGAATCAGACCTTGATCCAACCTCTCCCATTTTAGCCTGAAATGATTGGATATAATCGTACATCCTGATTGTATATCAACTTCCCCAACCAACTGCGCTTTGTATCCCTATCATGATGTTGAAATGATTGACATCTCCTAACAGGATGATTGACAGACTCTCCTCTTACTACACTCACCGGCTGTATGGCTTTAAGCAAATAGATTAAAACTACTCTGAAAGACACCTCAGGCCTGGTCGATTAACAATCCTCCTTAACATTCCTTGTCCAATAGATCAAAACCGCTTCCTGTGCCTTATGTAAACTGACTCCAGCTGACACCTCCACTTAGTTCTCATCCCCTTTTCCACTCCTACTATGTTTATTGTCTGTAACAAATCTAATGTCCTCTAAGTAAACAAAAATCTGAAGAAATCTGAACCATATTTAATTTGAGACAATACCCATATCTGTGGGTGTATGATAAAATGAAGTACTTAGGAGCATGGGTTAAAAAGGATTCTGTTATGCCAGCTAAGGATATGTGGGTAGAGACTAAACAAGATAGTACAAAAACTGAGAAGCTAGAAGCTCTGTTTTATGCATATGGATTACAAGATCCAAGCAGTGAAAATGTTTTAGTCCCCTTAGGTTTTTACACAGGTCAGGCATATTTTAGCAACCACAGGATAAGTTTATTATTTATTTATTTATTGACATTTATTGATTGGGAAAGTCCACTGGGTCAGAAACACATTTTCAGTGGAGAACCATAGAGAAAAGCTCCACAGTGAGAAAAATAACAACATCAGATGACAGAAGATAAGTAGTTATACAGTTTTAGAAAAGAAAGAATTTAAACTATATAAAAAAATATAGACAACGATTATCACATCATAGCAATTTTTTTACAAACACTGTAGTACCTTCTAGTTAACATAGAGGTGAAGGTAAAGGTATTTTGTAGAAAAATTCAGTTAAGTACAGTGCCTTACAAACTGAGATATACACTAGTGCCCACTCACTATGTATGTATGTATATATATATATATATATTTATATGTGTGTGTGTGTGTGTGTGTGTTTGTGTGTATTTTTACCAGGGTATGAGTTAGGGAGAAATAGTAGGTGGACTGGTCGTTAGTGATTGGTCATAACTTTGGACCGAGGGAGTAATAAGAAGATTATGAGGGTCTGGTGTTAAGGGAGCAAGGACATGTGGGGTTGTTAAGACAGTAGCTTTTTAGTGAGGATTTAAAAGCATTAAGGGAATCTAACAAAGTATAGATGTTGGTAGAGCATTCCATAATTTAGCTGTGAAATAGGAGTATAGGCTGTTGTGGATAGCACTCAAAGAAGCTGCTGTTACAAATGGGATAATTGGTATGGCATATAAAATATTGCATGGTAATTATAGGAATCAATCAGAGCAGGTTAGGAAGGATTGGGAAGAGAAATTGGATAAGCAATTGACAAAGAAACAATGACAATGAGACGATACATACATACATATATATATATATATATATATATATATATATATATATATATATATATAAATGGGAACACTACATAATCTCAAAACTTTGAAATACCGAATTTCAAACTTTCGAGACCATATAGCCGAAACCCCAAACTGCTGAAAGACCAGAAGCGCAAATTTCAAAATCCCGACTATCGGGAGTTTGAAATTCGCGCTTCTGGTCTTCCAGTATGATGGAAGGGCAAGTAAGTATTTCTGTTTAACTGTGTTGGTTAGAGGTTTAGTGTGTAAGTGTGTGTTGTGAGTGTGATGTGTCTGTGCGAGGGGGATGTAGGCATGTGGTGGTGTATTCATGTGTTTGGGTAGTGCGACCTCGGAGTTAGAATATTTAAGTAGGGGGATGTAGAGGGTGCAGGGGCACTTGCCCCCCTGCTTGTCTGTAGGTTAGGTTTGTGTGTTTGTGTTTTGGGGGAAGGTATGTGTATGTGTCTGTGTGTGGTGTATGTTGTATGTAGTTTTCGGTAGTTTGAATTTCGCGGTTTTGGTTTTTCGGTATTGTACTGTTTCGGGTGTTTGGTCTCGGGATTTTGGGCGTCGGTAGAGTGAGTGTTGGGTATTTAGTAGTGGTTCAATATAAATATATATATAATATGTAACAAAGTGTAGAAGATTTTGGATTTTTGCTCTGAAATGTTTGCATTGGTATTTTTATGCTCCAAACAGATTCCAAAGAATTTTTTATTAGGTAAATTGCAAATGTTGGAGGTGTGATGGGGAAGAAAGCGGTAACTGGGAACATTTTTTGTGAGTGTAATGAGTTGGCAGACTTTAAAAATTCCCTGCAGAGTACTCTGTCAGAAATACTGTATGGATAAATTGGTATAACGAAAGAAATGATGGTGTTGATCTGCGATAGAGAATTCGAATTGGCTAGACATAGTAAGGCCTTGTTAGTTTAATTCTGGTGACTGCTATAAAAAGGAATTACAAGAAAATGGAAATCAAAGTCCAAACCAACTGTACTAGAAGTACTGAATATAGTAATAGTAGATAAAAGAACCGGAAGTAGGATCTTTAGAAAAGGGTAGGAGCAAATTGCATAAAAAATGGGAATTGTGGGAACAATACATGCAGAATAATGTTTGGAAGAGGAGTGAGGTTTAAGGGAAGGCAGGATTTGAATGAGCTATGTAATATTTGACTGACAATGACTGTACAGATTATAAGTGATGTTTAATGCTTGCAACTGAAAATATGTCTATATGTTTTGTTTTCAATTATATAAAGCATGCCTATGTCATAATTGATAATTCAATAAAGATGTTTTTTGTTTACCAAAAAAAAGAATACTGTCTTGCATTTGCAAATATATATGTGTATATATGTATAGAGAAAGAGACAAAATAACAAACCAACAAACTGGTGCATGCTAACCACCAGACCAAACCAAATACACACAGCAAAGGGTACAGCAAAGAGAAACACCTGACTGCTTCACTGTAATAAAGCAAGGGCCAAGTCAGGAAAACAATTTAATGTAGAGGCAGAACCATTTTAAAACATATTTGATATGTTTACTCTGTGTGTGTGTGTGTGTGTGTGTGTGTGTGTGTGTGTGTGTGTGTGTGTGTGTGTGTAGATATATATATATATATATATATATATATATATATATATATATATATATATATATATATATATATATATATAAATAAATATATGTATATATGGGTCTGCTTCATTTGCTCGAAAGACCATTTGACCTAAACCCATTTGATCGAAATTTCATTTGATCAAAAACCAGTTTTCAAGGCAAATAACAAGGATTTGTCCCCCTCCCCAATGCTGTGTGACCCTGGAATTGGTATATATAGTTAAGACATTGGCAACCTTCAAACACTGGACCCCACCCAGTTTGGGTTTGTGAAGGGCCGATCTTGTCTCCTGAACCTGATTGACTTCTTTGAATCAGTCTCCAGAGCCATGGACAAGGGTAAGGTGGTCCACACAGCCTATCTAGACCTTGCCAAGGCCTTTGACACCATCCCCCACTCTGGAATCATAGATAAACTTACTAAGTTGGGTATTAATCCCTATGTCACCCAATGGGTTGCTAAATGGCTTACTGATAGAACCCACACTGTAAAAGTAGCCGACTCCAAATCCAGCTCCAGACAAGTGACAAGTGGAGTACCTCAGGGTTCAGTCCTGGGGCGCTCTTGTTTGGCATCTACTTCTCTGAAGTACAGGTCAACACTAAGGGACTCTGGCTAACAAAGTTTGCAGATGACTGCAAACTGGGAGCCATTATTGAATCCCCAAATGATGTGGATACTCTACAAAAGGGCCTTACAGAAACAGATGCTTGGTGCCAGAGCCATGGGCTCAAGCTCAATGCCAAGAAATGTATTGTTATCCCCTTTGGGAAAAACATGTATCCATGAATTACCATATAGGTGGCAGTACACTAAATACAGAAAGTGTGATAAGAGACTTAGGGACACAGGTGGACAGTGGTCTCACCTTCGATAACCACATCGCCACAACAGTCAGGAAATCCTTCTATGTGGCACACCTCATCACAAAGGGCTTTTCATCCAGAAAAAGGAGGTCATTGTCCCACTGTACTCATCCCTCATTAGACCCATTATAGAATACAACGCCCCATTTGGTATGTACCTCTCAAGACATCTGCAACAACTGGAAAGGCCTCAGAAATACCTCACTAAAAGAATCACAGGCCTAAAGCAGATGCCCTACGCTGACCACCTTAAAAAACTCCAGCTATACTCTGTCGCATATCGTCTACTCAGAGGCGATCTCTACTTAACATACAAGGCCATGTCAAACCCAGAGCTGTTGGACATGCTACACTTAAAGAAATCCCAATCCCTCAGAGCTACATGCTCCAGGGATCTAAACCTTGTAATCACAATAAACAAAACATGCTGGAGGGATAGGTTCCTGACCCAGAGACTCCCCAGACTCTGGAATAGATTGCCCATACATGTCAAGCAGAGTGCCTCTTTGGACCTCTTCAAGAGGAACCTTGACGTTTGGATCGGAGAAAGGAAATTCACCCCAGGGATCACGTCAGTCGTCCTGCTAGACAGGGGTCCAGGAAAGTAAATAATGTGGGAAGAAGTAGCCAGGGAATTGTTATGGCTAGGCTTGTATAGGCCCTAGGGCTGATAGCCTAGTACCAACCTATGAACCTATGAACCTATAAGGGGGGTGTAGGGGGCGCAGCCCCCCACCTGTTTTCATTTAAAATCTGTACTTTTTGTGTTACTTTCTCCTTTTAAAGGAAACTAGGTGGGGGGGGCTTCACCCCCCCACCCCCCACTATATATACTAACTCCAGGGTTGCACAACATTGGGGAGGGGGACAAATCCCAGTTATATGCCTTGAATACTGGTTTATGATCAAATGAAATTTCGATCAAATGGGTTTAGGTCAAATGGTCTTTCAATCAAATGAAGTAGACCCATATATATATATATATATATATATATATATATATATATATATATATATATATCTTCTTCTTCTTTCGGCTTTTCCTGGTTAGGGGTCGCCACAGTGGATCATCCATCCGCTCATGATTGGCAGTGGAGTTTTTATGGTGTCGAGTTGCCAGCCCAGCATGCAACCTTCCACAGAAGGCACACACACGTGCACATTCACACCTAGGGCCAATTTAGAGTGTCCAATCCACCTACAGCATGTCTTTGGGATGTACGAGGAAACCAGAGCACCCGGAGGAAACCCACGTGTCCACAGGGAGGACATGCAGACTCCGCACAGAAGGCACCCCAGCCGAGAATTGAACCGGAGAACCTCTTGCTGTGAGGCGACAATGCTAACCGCTGCACCACCGTGGCCACCATATATATATATATATATATATATATATATATATATATATATATATATATATATATATATATATATATATATATATCTGCCACTCCCAACTTCCTCAGACAATACCACAACTCCTCTCTAGTCACCCTATCGTATGCTTTCTCCAAGTCCACAAAGACACAATGCATCTCCTTCTGACCTTCTCTATATTTCTTCATCAACACTCTCAGAGCAAACATCGCATCTGTAGTGCTCTTTTCCGGCATGAAACCATACTGCTGATCACTAATCATAATCTCCCTTCTTACCCTAGCTTCCACTACTCTTTCCCATAACTTCAAGCTGTGACTGATCAGTTTTATACCTCTGTAGTTACTACAGCTCTGCACATCACCCTTATTCTTAAAAATAGGTACCAAAACACTTTTTCTCCACTCCTCAGGCATCCTCTGACTTTCCAAGATTTCATTAAACAATCTGGTTAAAAACTCCACTGCCATTTCTCCTAAACACCTCCATGCTTCTACTGGTATGTCATCTGGACCAACAGCCTTTCTATTCTTCATCCTCTTCATACCTGTCCTTACTTCCTTCTTGCTAATCTGTTTCACTTCCTGATTCACTATCCCCACATCGGGTCTATATTAGATCATCGAAAGTTTAATAGTTCGAATCACTAAAGATCAACTTTTAGTGATCGAACTATTAAAACTTTGAATGTGTATAAAAATATATACAAAACAAAAAAAGAAAAACTAAACCCCCCCTGCACCCCCCACACCCCCACAACTTAAATATACCAACTCCGAATCCGCACTACATTGAAGTAAATGGAAATCTTCCCTTACAGAGATTTCCATTTACCCGTTCAGTGTTCTGCATTTTTGCTATTCCCGTGCCGGCAATATCAGCTTCGATATTGTCAGCCTTCGAGAAAATGATATAGATCCCCTCACATCATCCAGCCTTCTCTTTCTCTCATTCTCTTCATTCATCAGCCCCCAAAGTATTCTTTCCATTTGCTCAACACGCTCTTCTCGTTTGTAAGTACGTTTCTATCATTATCCTTTATCACCCTTACCTGCTGCACATCTTTTCCAGCTCTGTCCCTCTGTCTAGCCAATCGCTGCTGTCATCAATATCGCGAGCTTATTGCATAACATCCTGCAATCGTGATCTGATCATAGCAACAACTTTTAAATGAAATTCTTAACAAAAAGAAAAGTGTTTAACAAACTGGGGAATGATGGTTTACAGCACTGGGAACAACCAGGAGCGCATTATTAACTGTTTAAGTGTGATATTTATGCAGCTTCTGCAGTCTGTCTGGGACTACTGACAAAAAGTATAATGAAAAAAGTGTGTGTGTGTGTGTGTGTGTGTGTGTGTGTGTGTGTGTGTGTGTGTGTGTGTGTGTGTGTGTGTGTATGTATATGTATATATATATATATATATATATATATATATATATATATATATAGACAGATATACTTTCCAATCCCAAAATACCAAAATGTTGAAACACACAATACCGAGACCAAAATAATGAAAATTCAGTACTGAAAAAGTTTAGAAGATCATACATTAAAAGATTGAAGTACCACTGTGTTTATATGACAATATCGGTGTGGTTTTTATATGACGATATCGGTGTGGTACAGATTTGGAAGTCTACCCTTTCCCTCAGTGTAGTGCGATCCTAGGGGGTGTGGGAGTGCATCCCCCACATGGAGGGTAGAGTGGGGGCTTGCCCCCTGCATAAATGTTATTATTGTTTTTTGTATAAGCAATTTAGTTTATTTTTATATAGCTGTATCTCTTCTGTATCTACTTTTATATGTAAAATGAGTGTGTCTTTGATTTTTAGTACGTTAATTTTAGTCAAGGAGAGTTGATTACATGTTAGGTTAGCTGTAGTGTCACTATTTCCTGGTTTGCTACAGAGGTTTGTTTGTAAGGTAAGATGAATACTTTTTTGAGGTGGATTAATTTATTTTGTTTGATACAGTTAGTTGTAAGTGTTTGTAATGTTGAGCTTATCAGTGGGAAGGCAGAAAAAAATGTAGTTGTTAGTTGTTTGCTGTTAGTTGTTTGGATATGTTGTGGGTATGGTTTTGTATTTTTTGTTTTAGTAGTGTTTCAGGTGTTGGTTGTGTGGTTTTTTTATGTTGTGAGGTTCAGTTTTATGAGGTTAGTTCTTTATTTTCATTGTTTTTATTTTCTGTTATTTTGGTCTTGGTATTATGCATTTCTGCATTTTGGTACTTCGAAATTAAAATATATATCTATAGAGAGAGAGCGAGATACAGAGTTGAAACAGGACAGGGTGCCATCGTAACCAGGTATGGAGGATCACAGCAGTAGTTTACCTGCATAAAAGGTAGGTCTCGGAAGGAGCTAAGCAATTACTAGCCTGTTAGTCCTATTTGCATTCCTGAGAAAGGTATAAAATTCAGTCTGCAGAGCAGGCTTCAACGTTTCCATGTGGTCAACAGCATGACTTCACAAAAAAGTCTTATCAATTGAAAACAGTCAGTTCTGTGAATGGGTCACCACTGAAATGAGCAAGAAAAACACTGTAAATGTTGTATGTCTGGATTTCAACAAAACCTTAAGCAGTATACCTAACCGGCAACTGGTGGGGAAATTTAAGGGTACTGGATGGTTCCAAATCATGATGTCAGTAAAAAAGTGGCTGACAGGCTGGCTGGAAGCAACTGGTAGCATTTATAGATGAATTACTTGGAAATTGGAAATTAGACAGTAAGTAGTTGGCTGACGTAAATGTTGGTGCTAGGACCAAAACGGTTTAGCATATTTCTGCATGGCATCGTGCTAGCATTGGGCAGCAAAATTAACCTGTAATTCAGTGTTAACATGACTGGCGCAGTGGTGACAGATGGAAAGAGATATTTTTAGTAAGTTCTGGTCCATGCTGCACTGTGAATGTATAGGTGCTGGCTAGGATTTAATGCAGGTCAAGGTTATGCTCTTTACTAGAGCAAACTCCTTAGAAAATATAACTGTCATGGTGGAGTTTCTTTAGGGAAGGTAGGGTTGGAAAAGAAGCAAGGCATCATAATAACATCGATTCACAGAGTCAGCAATATTCCAAGGCCACTAAATCTCATGACCATCTATGCCTTGTCAATACCCTTCCACAGGCTGCACCTCTTTTGTCCAGGAGTGCTCCACCGGTCAGTCCTGGAATAAATTTGTGGATACTCATCCAGTCATCAAGTTCATGTCTAATGGGAAGATAGTGAGTCACACTACTTAACATGCAGGGGGTTATACAGTACAGTTTGAAAGAAATAACTGTCGTCGGGATCATGGGGTGCATAGCTAAAGAGTACATTTCAAAGGTGTAGAGCTGATCTTACCACTGTTTAGAGAGTGCACTTGTAGGGCCAGATCTGAAGTACTGTATACAGTTCTGGAGCTACAAGGAGCTGAAAGAATATAGGGTAGAAGTGCTAAAATGGTGTGAGTGAGCAAAGCGGCTGAGATATGTAGAGAGACTTGAACAGATTTGCAAGTTTATGCTGCATGAGAGAAAAGAGAACATGGAGATACCATACAGCTGCACCACATTGTTAGACATAAATGGGAAGGAAAGGTGAAATGGCAGGACGAAGGAGGAAAAAAAGGGACATAGCTGATAATTGGAGTGGTGAATAAATTAAAAAAATGACTTAAGGAACAACTAAGTCACAAAAAAGTGGTAGGCGCCAATAATTTTGGTCAAATGCACTGATTCACTATAGCAAATGAAATTAATTAATGGTGACTGTGAATGAGAAAAAAGTGAAAAGGGTAGAACAGCAGTAGTTGTGGGGACAATGGCATAAAGGTCAACTGTAGTGACTGGTCAACATAGCAGACTAGAAAACTTTTCTGTTGGCAACTTTGTGTTTTCATAAGGAGCACAAGCCATTGTATGTTTTCTTATTTAGGTGGTTTTCAATTTCCCTTTTTAAAAATAATTACTCTCTTAGCAGACCTTTATGGAAAGTGCATGTGACAGTTAAACTGCTGACCTGCAGAGTTCTTTATTCGACAGCCTCCTTTTTCTTGTAAGCCTGACTGGTATTATTTTCATCATCAGTAAAATGTGCATTGCTGTTTATTTATGCATTTACTTGAGGATTATTTTACTGTTTGTGAACTTTAGTGTTTAAAGAAAGGTCATACATTGGTAACACTGATAGATTGTGAGAATAATCATGTATACAGGTTATTCTTTGAACAGCAGTTCATGTTGCAGTTCGCTGAAGATTGATGAAAGTAATTTCATCAAACAGCGCTTTCAGTTAAAGATCAGAAAAAGATATTTTCTTTATGATGTGGTGAGTTCAAAGTTGATTATGAGTAGCCTGAGTGTGAAGTGAGGAAGGCAGTCCGTCCCACCAATAAAATAACTGCTATGAAGGTAGCTGTGTTTGAAGAAAGTTCATTTTTGAGTGCTTGTCAAACTCTCCTTTGTGAATTATAGTTTTGACAAACTCTGCCATATGCAGCAGTGTTTTTCCACATCGATCTTTATCAGGGCATTCAGTATTTTTATTTACTTCTGTACTAGGGTACTGGGTAGTGATTGGAGATCTTTTTGCAAACAGGACAGTACTTGCTGTGTGACGCTGCTTGGAGATGTGCCAAATACTGCTGTTTTTTTTGTTGGTTTGTGGTTTGAGGTGTGCTCATTGCTGCCTCGCAGGTAACTTAAATACAAAACAATTATCTGTTACAGATAAGCCACTGAACATTTTTTCAACCATTGTTATCCTCTTCTGATTTCAGACCTGCGCTGTACTAGTAAAAGACAAGTAAACACTCAAGCACTCCATAAAGTCACTCATTTCCCTCAGGTTTTTTTTTTGTTTTGCTTTTGACCACCATAGCTTTGTATAAACCAATGAGACAACCAATGTTCTACATTTCTGGGAACATCACACCCTTCTTGATAAGTGCTGCTACCTCTTCAGAAACCTGCAGCTACCTGATGAAGTGCTTTTGTTCAGCTTCGGACTCTGCATTTTGAAATACTGTTTGTTTTTCTATTGTTACTTTATTTATGTATTTATTTTACTATTTTTATCTTTTGGTGGGAGGTTCTGCACTGTGTCTGTACAAGAACATGCACAACTGCAGGCTGGCAGTTAGCACAGAAGACTAAAGCTCTGAGCTGTTAATGAGCTGCTGTCTGTGCCCATCATACAGGGTTTGATTCCTTCCTCTTTCATTTACTTACCGTGTGACTCTGAGCAAGTCACTTAAATGGAACATGGTTCATGGTTACCCCTGGACAGGGACAAATTGCCCACTGGGCTTAAATAGCAGTATAGGTAAAGCAATGTCATTTTGTCTTTTATGCTAAAATAATTAACAAGAGTTGGTATCACTAGTAGTAGTTTCCAAGCTGTCAGAGTTTCATTGCTTGTCAGTTCTCTTTTAAATCCACTGATAAGACATAAAAGCTGATGCTACTTCTTTTGTGTCATGTATTACATGGAATGGAAATTATTTTATTTAGGTTGAATTTGTTGCATAAGATCTCAACAGCACGAGTTAAATTCACAAAAACATTAGCTTTAAAATGTACCTTTTGCAGAAATAAATACTTATATTTGGTATAAATTTATCAGCTTACTTAAGTTTAAGACTCAGAGCCTTTAAAAATCTTATCTTGAATGAGTGTGTAGACCTTACCTGATAGCTGTTAGTGGCACTGGAGTTACGTCCAGTTGATTTTGACCATGACAGCTCTGATGCAGGAGTTAATTTCTGGTGGGTAACAATCTTTAATCACTCACACTGATAGCTACCTACTTTTTTTTTTTTGGAAATATTTATCTTTATTTTCTTTTTACATCTTGGGCGGCCACAGTGGTGCAGTGGTTAGAGTTGCCACCTCACAACAAGAGGTTCTCTGGTTTGATCCTCAGCTGGGGTGCCTTCTGGGCAGAGTCTGCATGTCCTCCCTGTGGTTGCATGGGTTTCCTCTGCTTGATCCAGTTTCCTCCCAAAGACATGCTGTAGGTGGATTGCATACTCTAAAAAATTGGCCATAGGCATGAGTGTGTGTGTGTGTGTGTGTGTGTGTGTGTGTGTGTGTGTGTGCCTTCTGTGGAAGGTTTCATGCCAGGCTGGCAACTCAAAACTGTAAAATCTCCACTGGCAATCATGAGCAGACAGGTGATCCTCTGTGGCAACCCCTAACCAGCAAAAGCCAGAAGAATTTTCTTTTTACATCTTGATATTCATATTTGTGCATCACAATTGAACATTTTAATAACAATGTAGTTATAATTCAAGTACTTTTTAAGCATATTTGTTACATAACATGCCAAGAGAATTTGACTTTACCAAATATTAGCATTATGTAAGCAACTACAGATAAACAAATAACATATGTACACGGTTAAGTAAGCGAATGCTTAATATATTGAACGCTGTTTAATTGACAGCTAAATGCTGAAATGGCAAAATCCCGAAGACACGGAACAGCGATTTTTTTTTCCCTGGGGAAAAAAATCGCTGAGCCGTTTTCGGAACTTTGCCGTTTCCTCCACTGTGGTGTGATCTCAGAGTTGGTATATTTAAGTAGGGGGTTTGTGAGGGGCACAGACCCCCACGTAGGGTGGTGTGAGGGGTGAAGGGCCCCACTTTATTTTATGTATTTAATTTTTGTGGACCAGCGATTTTTTCCCTGGGGAAAAAAATCACTGTTCTGTTTGTTTGGAATTTTGTGGTTTCATTTTTTTTTGGGTCGATTATACAGCGTTCACTATTTTAAGCATTTGCTGTTATAATATCGACCCTATGTACACTATATACAGCAAGTGCTAATGATTGTACAACTGTTCAATATATCCAGTTAGCCATACTTTCTTTAATAACTACCTACTTTTAATGTAGCAGTACCTTTGACTGCTATCGTTTGTTTTGTGAGCTTACGGCTTAGGTCATAGGTGGAAAATGTCTAGGGATCAGTTAATTTGCCCATTTAGCAAATGTGTAAATAAAATAAATATTGGAACTAAATGAACGAATGGCTGCCTTACCCATACTGCCATTTTTATCATTTGCCATCCATTCCAATTTAAACTTCAATAATGTGCAGATTGGTACCCTTGTTTCTCTACCCTTCTCACTTTTCATTTTTCTGTATATCTTTCCTGTAGCACCTATGATGTCTCTAACCTTGCACTCACCATTCCATTTTAAACTTTCTCCAGTGACCAGTGTAGTCTTTGATCAACATCAGCAGTCCATATAGTACCGTCACTTTGTTCCTTGGTGTTCACTACCCCACCTTCCTTGCAGATTATAAGACTGTTTCCATGATATTCACAGGGACCCCATTTAGCCACCTTGGTTACTGACAGCAGTTCCCAGTTACTCACAAGATAAAACCCTGTTCACATATCTTGGTTATTGCAGATTGTTCCCTTTCATGCTTAGTAGCACCCCCTAGTCTTCCATCTTTTCAATGCACTGAATTGTTTAGATTACTTTATGTTGGGCATTATTAGTTTTATTGTCTTTGAAGAGTAGATTGGCATACATTTGTTATGTTTTTATCTGTTCAGAAGGCTTGGTAAACTTGTACTTAACTCATTTATTTGTGCAAATGTGTGCATGTGTATGTGTGTACTGTAGCTGTTAATAACCAACACTTCATCACACACACACACACACACACACACACACACACACACACACACACACACACACACACACACACACACACACGCACACACTAAACTCTACACCAAAATGTATGCAACAACAAAGTATGTATGGCTAAATTTGTTTTTTTATTATTGTGAAACTAGAATGATGTAAGAATAGCTTTTCTGACACCCTTGCATTGCCACTGTTGCACTGCATAACTTAACACTGAAATACAAAAGCAAAAAATAAAATTTTTTAGAGTACGCTCTTTGTTCAGCAAGTAAGTCTAAGAAAAACAACACATAATTTAACATTTGCCTGTACATAAATACATCTGAAGAAAATGGACATAGATGAACTTTGCAGGTCTTACAGGTGATGACTGGAAGTTCTATAGTAGTAGGGTTCTAGTGTATTGTGGGTACATGGGTCACAGCTGTTGCATCCTGCTGAAATGGACTTGAGATATAAAAATAGTGGAAGATAAACAATATGACCACTGAATCAGCCTTTGTAGAACTTTAATGTGAGTGAAGTACTCAACATTTGTTTTGTGTGTGTGTGTGTGTGTGTGTGTGTGTGTGTGTGTGTGTATGTGTGTGTATGTGTGTGTGTGTGTGTGTGTCTCTGTGTACTTGTCTATGTGTGGTCAAGTCACATAGCAGACCTGAAACGGTATTCATACTGGACAGGGGGTAATTTGGCTAGGTAACCAGGGATATTGACTTCTACCATCTATTAACCTGTAATCAACTTATCATCGCCCATAGAATTGTATATCAACCTGAAAAAACTCCTGCACCACAACATTTGCTACTTCGATACTCCTCTAAAAGCCTCCATTCCTCACAAAAAATACTCCTTACTGTCACTAAAAGCAGCGACAAAGCTGGAGACTCCCTCTATTCTAATTTCATTTCCAAGATCTGGAACTCTGTTCTACAAAATACTGCAGGTACTTTCAGTTTACCCCAATTTAAAAAAAAAAAAAACTATTAAAAAACACCTAACAAACAACTGGATCTGCTGTTGTACCTGGCCAGGCTAAACTTCTTTATTTTCAAATTTGCTAGCAAACTGTTGGCTATTGCCTCTAACATTTGGAGCTTTTCTCCCCGGGCCTCAGCTGAAAAAAGGGTTAGTACCCAGTCGTACCTTCCCAGTAAACACATGTAAATAAATAATTGTCATGTAACAAATCTCAGTTCATGATGGAGGTTTTACAAACCATATCTTGCTTAAAAACTAGACAATAGTATTTGCTATTTTCTGCTTTTTTTTGGAGGGGGGGGGGTCATCCCAATTTTTGGGTCATTGAGAAATTGTTATATACATTATGTTTTTTTATTGCATTTCATTTGCTTTTTTATTCTGTTATGGTTCTGAAGAGTGTTACACAATATTGCAACCCCACCTCTACTCAGTAAACGACATATTTATTTATTTATTTATTTTATATCCACTTGAGCAACCTGCAGCACAGGTAATAGGGACCTCAATTTACTGTCTCATCCATGAGTGGAAATGAGTCTACAGTTTTATTTGTTGATCAGCTAGGCTTCCTTGGTATTAACATGCCATCCAGCATTTTGTGTATAATGAGTAAGTACTATAGTATTTTTAATTATTACCTGTATATGCAACCAGCTGAAAAAGAAAAAAATATGTAAGTGGTTGCTCATGCATACTAAAAGCTTGTGTTATGGGCAATGGTTTTGTGTGTGAGATTCATTTGTATAGATTGAGGTAGGTTGTAGACACTCTTACATAAATTATGTGTATCTTTTAATAGTATTATTCCATAAAGTTGGGATTGTTAGTGTGAAATACAGGCAAAAGATGCCAATTTCCGGGAATATTTTCATTTTGAAATTCTCTCTGTCTTCTAGAGTACTTGTTCTCAGCCTCCTTCTATCAACAATGAATGTATGATAAACTCTGTCTCCTGATAAGAAGGATTTTAAGCAGAAGCCAGTTGAGCTGAGGGCATCCAGAAAGATTATACAGTCCTACTGTCAGTGAGTGCACAGTTGTACTTACACTGTGGTCACTTTCCCACAGACAAATGGAGCCAATACATTTCACTGACACTTCCAAAGCTACACAACAATATATTTTAGGTGTCAGCTAAGTACACAGTTATTGAAAAATATGAACCCCAGTCATATTAAGAGCAAATGACAGATAAAAAAGAGTTCTTTGGCAGGAGTTCAAGCCTGACATCTCCCAAGTGGACTTCATTGCCAACACACCCTTGCTTTATTAGTTTCGTGAGATTGCTGCACCTTGGAGAAACAATGATTGCTGATAGTGTGAAACCTGTATTGCTGTTTCTCCATGACACTGCAAGATCAGAACACCCAATAAACACTAACATATGAGCACTATAGTCTTGCTCCCATGGGAATGGAGCAACATCATACAGCCAAGTGCCAAATCAAGCATTCCTGCACAAGCAACTGTGACTCGAGTTTGGGTGTTCTGAGCAAGTGGAAGTGAGGCCTTACAAATATTAATTTGTCCTGACAAAGTATTTTTATGCAGTTGGAAGTTGTTCCAGGTGGCATGGGTGTTGCCAATTGTTGTATCCCCTTGAACAGTCTGGGAAATTAATGGAAGACCTTGTAAAAGAATGTGGCCAATTTTTTATAAAGAGATTGAAATATATGGAACAGCGTTTAAGTCAAGATTCAGAATAACTAGTGAAGAAACAAGTAGGGGTCTGTGACATAAGGATGCATGCTGTCTGCGTTAATGCTGTCATGTTTTCTGCAGTCAGTGTATTTTTATCATGTCTTACACAGTAATAATGAAACTGACAGAAGACATGCAACTAGAGTATGCATTGGTACATTTTTTTCTTTCTAATTCTAGGATTTCCTTTCCAGTTGCGCATTCTTGAATGTATATACTGAATTTGCTTCACCAGCACTTTGAGGAGTTAGTTTACTTGTATATCAGTTTCTGTGAATTAAATTGATTATTTTCTGAGCTGGTTGCATGGTACAGAAGGATAAACCCCAATCTGAGACCCAACCAACCCAAAGTTGGTTACTGAACCCAGAACTGGAATAGTTATTGAGGCAGCACACCCTCGGTCACCCATCCTTCGAGAGTGATGGTGGGGGAGATGTAATCTGGTCTGCAGCAACACCAGTGCCTGGTGGAGATTTGGTTATGCAGCATGCAGCAGGTGGACCAGGGATGAGTGCTTGACTCTGCATCTGCCAAGCTGTACTTGCATGTTATCCCACATACACAATTGTGAATACATGCTTGTGTGTCGAAGGCATAACAGGCCGTAGCTTTATAATGAATGCACATATCAAGCCTTAGAACTCTAAATGAAAAATTCAGACATAGTGTGGATTATGACCTTGGCAGTGCTCAGTTCTTATCCCCACATCTGTCCGTAAGTGCACATTACCAGAATTATTCCACTTTTGAAGGAGGACACATCCATGATGTGAGGTGGGATGCTACACCCAGGCTGATGGTGGTCACATATGGGTCAAATAAAGTGACTTTTACAGTCCTAGATGGTCAAGGCAGCTTATGTGATAAAAGAGCATATAAAAGAGTGCTTTCCTCTGTCACCCTTTCTTCTACTCATGACTGGAGTCATTTTCTCCATGGTAAGAAATATGCTGAAATACGAAGCTCTTGCATCCTGTTTTTGCTTTTTCTGACATGCAGCTGGTCGTTTTCTCTCTGTCTCTGTCCCTGTTTTCATTCAGCGTATGCAGACACACCCACTGTTATTATCCTTCATTGTCATCTACTACAACTTTTGGATCAGCCATTTTACCATGTTTGTTGCCATTGCCTCTGATCATTCTCCATGCTAGCCATATCCTTGGATACGTGGTCACCCGTTCTACATGGTATTTCCCATGAGGACTCCTTAAGATTCTGTAATGTGGGAAGGGTGTTTTTATTATGCAAAAAGCTGTTCCTGTGTACCACACATCCCACTGATACCACCTAATCTTGTCACATTGCTTACCTGCCTTTTGTCATCAAATATGAATTCATCACCACTTTTGCCTAGCTCTCATTCTCATCTAAGGAACCTTCCCATACCTCTCAACCTCTTAGAGCAAGAAATCTGGACAAAGCTTTAAATAATGGGAGGACAAAGGCCCCATAATAGGGACACATTTTAAATATCACTCTTACAAACTTAAAAAGTTGTTAGAATAACAGGTTTTGCATTTAGCAAGAATGTTTGAAGGGTATGAAGTCAAAAACTCAAATGTCTGTCATTGTTGTCTGACTTCAACCCTCAAAACTTTGCCTATGGTTTGCCATTAAACCACAATTGTATGAAAAACCATACAAAAATATAAGGCAAAAATCTGGGCATTCTGTGAAAATCTGTCGAGTTGAGAAGTGCGAACCTTCCAGATTCTTGTTTTTTCTTTTTAACTCTATAGATTTATATTGAATTCATTTTGTGCTGAAGTTCAGGAGCTGTTTTCTAAAATGTTTCTACATTCTACCTGGGTCTCTCTTCCTGTTTTATGAACAATAATGATTCTTTGTAAAACCTGTTCTCTTCACAGAAGATTACAAACCAAACTTACACCGACCACATGAAAGTTGCTTGACTCTGTCAACAGGCTTTGTACGAGACTTCATTAAAATCAGGCAAAGGGCATTGAATACAAAGAGCAAAACAATTATTAGTGGTTGTAAAAAGAAAACATATTTAACAGGAAATCTCTTAGAAGCAGAAGACAAACTGAGTTCTAATAAGTGTATTTCTTTCTCTAGGCAGAGGAAAATGATGGTGTTTAATTTCAGCCACAATAATTAGAAGAATAAATGAGAGTTTGTCTGGTAATAACAACAAAGAAGGGGCAGTGTCAGCCTGGACTCCACACCAGCTGTAGTGTGCGCTCCTTACTGCAGTGTCAGTCTGGACTCCACACCAGCTGTAGCGTGTTCGCCTTACTGCAGTGTCAGTCTGGACTCCACACCAGCTGTAGTGTGTGCTTCTTACTGCAGTGTCAGTCTGGACTCCACACCAGCTGTAGTGTGTGCTTCTTACTGCAGTGTCAGTCTGGACTCCACACCAGCTGTAGTGTGTGCTCCTTACTGCAGTGTCAGTCTGGACTCCACACCAGCTGTAATGTGTGCTTCTTACTGCAGTGTCAGTCTGGACTCCACACCAGCTGTAGTGTGTGCTCCTTACTGCAGTGTCAGCCTGGACTCCACACCAGCTGTAGTTTGTGCTTCTTACTGCAGTGTCAGTCTGGACTCCACACCAGCTGTAGTGTGTGCTCCGCACTGCAGTGTCAGTCTGGACTCCACACCAGCTGTGTGTGCTCCTTACTGCAGTGTCACTCTGGACTCCACATCAGCTGTAGTGTGTTCTCCTTACTGTAGTGTCAGTCAGGACTCCATGCTAGCTGTAGTGTGTGCTCCTTACTGTAGTGTCAGTCAGGACTCCATGCTAGCTGTAGTGTGTGCTCCTTACTGCAGTGTCAGTCGGGACTCCACACCAGCTGTAGTGTGTGCTCCTTACTGCAGTGTCAGTCTGGACTCCACGCCAGCTGTAGTGTGTGCTCCTTACTGCAGTGTCAGCCTGGACTCCACACCAGCTGTAGTGTGTGCTTCTTACTGCAGTGTCAGTCTGGACTCCACACCAGCTGTAGTGTGTGCTCCGCACTATAGTGTCAGTCTGGACTCCACACCAGCTGTAGTGTGTGCTCCTTACTGCAGTGTCACTCTGGACTCCACATCAGCTGTAGTGTGTTCTCCTTACTGTAGTGTCAGTCAGGACTCCATGCTAGCTGTAGTGTGTGCTCCTTACTGTAGTGTCAGTCAGGACTCCATGCTAGCTGTAGTGTGTTCTCCTTACTGCAGTGTCAGTCGGGACTCCACACCAGCTGTAGTGTGTGCTCCTTACTGCAGTGTCAGTCTGGACTCCACACCAGCTGTTGTGTGTGCTCCTTACTGCAGTGTCACTCTGGACACCACACCAGCTGTAGTATGTTCTCCTTACTGTAGTGTCAGTCGGGACTCCAATGCCAGCTTTAGTGTGTGCTCCTTACTGCAGTCTCAGTCTGGACTCCACACCAGCTGTAGTGTGTGCTCCTTACTGCAGTGTCAGTCTGGACTCCACACCAGCTGTAGTGTGTGCTCCTTACTGCAGTGTCAGTCTGGACTCCACACCAGCTGTAATGTGTTCTCTTTACTGTAGTGACAGTCGGGACTTCACACCTGCTGTAGTGTGTGCTCCTTACTGCAGTGTCAGTCTGGACTCCACACCAGCTGTAGTTTGTGCTCCTTACTGCAGTGTTAGTCTGGACTCCACACCAGCTGTAGTGTGTGCTCCTTACTGCAGTGTCACTCTGGACACCACACCAGCTGTAGTATGTTCTCCTTGCTGTAGTGTCAGTCGGGACTCCAATGCCAGCTTTAGTGTGTGCTCCTTACTGCAGTGTCAGTCTGGACTCTACACCAGCTGTAATGTGTGCTCCTTACTGCAGTGTCAGTCTGGACTCCACACCAGCTGTGGTGTGTGCTCCTTACTGCAGTGTCAGTCTGGACTCCACACCAGCTGTAATGTGTTCTCCTTACTGTAGTGTCAGTCGGGTCTCCATGCCAGCTTTAGTGTGTGCTCCTTACTGCAATGTCAGTCTGGACTCCACACCAGCTGTAGTGCGTGCTCCTTACTGCAGTGTCAGTCTGGACTCCACACCAGCTGTAGTATGTTCTCCTTACTGTAGTGTCAGTCGGGACTCCATGCCAGCTGTAGTGTGTGCTCCTTACTGCAGTGTCACTCTGGACACCACACCAGCTGTAGTGTGTACTCCGTACTGCAGTGTCGGTCTAGACTCCACATCAGCTGTAGTGTGTGCTCTTTACTGCAGTGTCAGTCTGGACTCCATGCTAGCTGTAGTGTGTGCTCCTTACTGTAGTGTCAGTCAGGACTCCATGCTAGCTGTAGTGTGTGCTCCTTACTGCAGTGTCAGTCTGGACTCCACACCAGCTGTAGTGTGTGCTCTTTACTGCAGTGTCAGTCTGGACTCCACACCAGCTGTAGTGTGTGCTCTTTACTGCAGTGTCGGTCTAGACTCCATACCAGCTGTAGTGTGTGCTCATTACTGCAGTGACGGTGTAGACTCCACACCAGCTGTAGTGCCTGCTCCTTACCGTTATGAAGAGTGAATGTGTTCCTTCCTCCTTGTACAAATATATTGTACTATTGTTGCTGTAAAGTTAAAGAAAGCTGCCATCCCAGCAAAGCTCTAGTTTCTTGCAAGGCATGAAGCGTGTTTCTGAAGAAAATCAGAAAACAATTTCCAAACAAGCATGGCCTTAGCATGTTGCTGAGTAGCGAAGAATATTTATATCATCTGTATCAAATGAATTCATCTTCCAGGGATATTTTTATAGCAAATCTATTTGAAATTGGATTTTCTGCTGTAACCTACCCTTTAAAATGGAGCAGTTAGATGTATGTGCCATGTACACTACTGCCAGTGCATTGCCAGGAAATTTGTCATACATTAAATCTAGTAAAACTAGGAAGCCATATACACCATTTTATGTCTGTCAATCTTAACAACTGCAATATTGTGCAGCTGGTTACTGACAGTTTACAGAAAGTTTTACAACCAAGGCAGAGCCAGAGTCCCAGTCCAACAATTAACATTATCTATGCATACACACGCACAAGCACACGCACACGCACACACACGTACACATTCTTATACTTATGCATGTGAGGACACATGCACAGATGCACACATATTTCTAAAGTGTTTCTTCATAACTAATGTTATTCCAAATGGCCAGCAGGAAAGAAACAAGCGTGTCATTAACTATGTACAGTCTTGCTGAAAAATTGACTGCTTTTCGTGTTTACTTGGTCATTGCTATAAAAATATGCAACACAGTGGAAATGGTGAAACATTCAGCCGCCATGTCAGTTTCTAGAAAGATATGCTGTTAATTGAGTGCATATTTTTATGTATACTCACATATATAAACAAAAGTGGGGTATCTGCAGAAAAAGCAAGTAGTCATACCTTTAAAATGTATCTAAAATATGGTATTGTGTTATCAGTGAGTTTTTTAAAGTTTGTGTTGCTATTGTGAATTACTAGTTTTATTCACAGCCCCTAAAACAATAGGCAACTTGTACGCAGTAAAGAATACTTATCTGGTAACTTCATTTACACACAGTGTTATCTACCTTTGAATTACAAGTCTTCTGCAGTGCTGTGTACCTTTCATTTGAGTGCAGGCAATCAAATGCTGCCATTCCAAGGTCACTGCTTTGGTAGCATGAAAAAGTATGATGGGTGTTAGAGTCCCGACAACAGTAGAGCCATAGTGTCCATAGCATCATATGAGAATTTCAAGTAGCACAGAAATATAGAAAATGATAGCAAATAAGGACTCCTTCAGTCTACTGTCTGCACCCCACCACTATAGGGGTGCATTTGTATTCTAACTTGTATTCTTTAATTTATTTATGACTGCTTTATAGCACCTTGAATTTTCCAACTTTTGCCAAAAGCACCACTTGTTATTTGTGGGTGCATGGGAAGCTGTTCAGTTTGTCCACAACTTTATCAGCGAAGACATTTGTATGCATATTCTTCCTGTTTTTTGCCCTTTTATTATGCCTCCTTACTTATGAGCAGTTTTGTTTTCTGAAGGTACTATCTTCCTGAACTATGCCCCTGTCATGCCTCCGTATTCCTCTTATTTTCAGCCATGTAGATGCTAAGGCATATGCTGTCTACATTGTGAAGTGTTGGCAGCCCTTTCCTGAATATTTTCTGTTAATATCCTTGCAGAGATTAACCCTTCAGAGCTGTGATAGTACTCTGTATGTGCTTCCTGCATTGCTATATTTTGTCCTTTGTCATATTTTCCCTTAATCTTTCCCACGATGATGATCCTGAATATCCATTACCCCTAAGGTATCCGTGGAGGATTTGTTGCTTGATGAGCATGAACAGTTTATTTTTCCTGCCCAGATATTTCATCTGGTCATAGCCAATTTACAGTGGAGGTTGAGGGATAAAAGTTCCAGAACGTGTGGGGTTTTTTGTAATGAAATAATGAGCTGGACATGAGGTAATTGTACTGCTTACTCTGACATTACTTTTCAGACACGGAAATAATACATTAAACCAGATCACATAACTTTGCGTCTTGGTGCCCTAGTAAATGTAGAGGTACTACATACTTAAAGTAACAGTGGTAAACATTTCAATGGAAAGAGAGATGTCCAGATGGGAGAGAAGAGAAGCTTGTGGGGCTGCCTAGACAGGCTGAGTATCAGGTATCCCCACAGTTATAAGACCACTTACTTGTTAGGTGAGACTTGACGGCCATTTTGAACCCTTGTTTGGAAACAAGTTACCATAAGTTCAGAGAGAGTTTATTTCATTGTTTGACTATGTAGACACTACAGGCTGTCTCCTTGCCTGCTGGCATGTGGTTTTACTTTTACTGAAGAGGTACTTGAAGAGCAAAGGAGTAGATAGGGGAAGTAATAGCTGAATACCTTGGATAATGATTGGCAGTTGATGGGAGTGTAATAGTCTACAAGGCATCATCGGTTGAGTCAGCTTGAGATTTTTAGATAACAGTCATGTAAGGTTGCTTAAAAATTCACAATATTGAGGCTTGCAAGGTATATCAGCAACATATAGTGCACCCTTTTATAGTTTTATGTGTGAAAGTTTTCAGTGGGTAAATTTGTACAAGGAGATGGGACAGTAGAAAGTCATACACTAGCTATTGTGGCATAGATGGTCACAAAGATGTAGGCCAGGTATAGTGTACCAAACATCTAGGCGACTTTTGCAGTGATGGAGTTAATGTAATGGCTAAATTTAAGGTCATTGTACAAGAGTTCACACAAGCGCTTTGCAAGTTTCACAACTTTAATGGGCAAATAATCCAAGGAATTAATGGGACATCAGGTACAGCTGGAGAAGAGACTGATAAATCCCCCATTCAGCATACGTTTTCTTTTTAGGATGCTTCAGTATAGACTTCAGTCACATGATGAAGCTTGAAAAGTATCAAATCAATCTGGAAACCTTGTATAGCTGACATATCAGTGATAGCATAATGCAGCATGGTGCCAGCAGTACGCTGGCTAAACCTGGACACATATGTCTTTTCTGCATGGCGTTCATAAAAGATGAAAAATAGAAGTAGTCCAGGACCAGAGCCCTGGGAACATTGGGAACACCCTGGGATACTGAACCATTGGAAAGTATCAGCAGGTAGTCAAATGGTAAAAGGTCTGCTAAGAACAAGTAGGTGGTTGATGTGAATTAGCTCGGACAAGCAGCTAAGTATCAACAAAACTAAAATGGTAAAGTTTACTGCATGTTTTTTCAGTTGTAGCAAAGAGATCTGTCAATTTCTTGACAAGAAGAGAACCATGTCGAGAGTTCGATGGCATGTTGGGAGTGTTGATACAACAACAAACCTGAGAGTGTGCACATTTTTCAGGTACTTTATAAACAGGTCAGAGAAAGGCTATAGTCTGCATTTTGCTATCTACAACTGAAGGACCACCTTAATGTGAAGATAATGTTATTAACTGACTTTCTGGGATTTGGAATATATTTTTTCAGCTATATAGAGGTTTATCAGAGCAGTGATGGTGAAAGAAATGGATGAAGCAGCAACCTTTAAATGTGTGATGGGCAAGAAATCGGCAGCCAGTAAGACATGTTTAAACTTCAGTAAAAGTTTTTATTTTGGTTAAGATCTTCTTGGTCTGTTTGAATAGTGAGTAGAATGCTACAGGTTGTGTTGCTGAACTCGATAGCCATTGTTAATAGTGGAAAATGTTCTCTTAGGGATTATTATCAAAATGGATACTGAATTATTTAAGCATTTCAACAGAACTCTGGCAAGGACATATATTGGATTATTTTGTTCTGTGAAGGCATAATTGCAGCTGCATGCCCTGACCAGAACTGGTTTGGTGTGTGTTAGGTTAGACTTTTGATTGACAGTTAAGTATTGTTTGCTGCTTAGTGAGATGATTTTGATATTTAACATTTGTCATTAGGCCTTGAGGTGGACAGAACAAGCTTGCACAAAAAACCAAGAAAGCTTGTAAGAAACACTTCAGGAAACACATTGACTCTGAGGAAATACTATTTTCAGTTTGCTGCCGTCATTGAGAGTTGAGGTTTCTTGGGACAGAAATCACAGGTTTATCTATATACCTGGCAAAGAAACTGGGTATTTTAAGGTAGGTGAAAGTCACAGAACTGTTCTGTTAGTGCCTCTTGTGTATATCTGGAATGGTCATTTCCTGAGTGACACGGTTATTGAAGTTTCTGCTTTTTTTAATCAAGATTGATTTTTGAGAAGACAGTTGAATAAAATTGTGATGTAAATATTATGTTAGTTTCCTGGATACAAATGTAAGATGCATGACCTGTAAACCATAACACAGAGACTCAAACTGTGTCAGTATATGAACTCCTCGATCATGTCCCTGTAGCCCTAAGACAAGTGTGTATAGCTTTTTTCTTTTATCAAATTTATTGGGTTCAAAAGCAAAATTGTAACTGTGACTCTGCTGGGGTCTATATTAGAACACCAAACTTTCAAAATTTTGAGTGTTCTAATATTGACCCGTTTTCAGCGAATGTTGAAATTATCGAAGAAACAGAAAACCAAATTTTTTCCTAGGGAAAGAATTTGGTTGTCCGTTTCTGTTACTTTGGTATTTTCAGCGTTGTAGTGGAAAGTTACGGGTCAGGTTATGGTAAGTGCGCGATTGTGTGGATGTGAGGGTTAGGACGGGTTAGGTGAGTTAGGGTTAAGGCGCGGGTGAGTTGACTGTGCGATAGTGATGGACCTTAGGTTAGGGTTTGGGTTAAGGTAAGTGGATAGTTAGTGGTGTATGTATAGTTTAGTGTAGGGTTAGGTGTAAGAGTTTAGGTGTATGTGTGTGGATTGCTGTTTGTTTGGTGTGATTGTGTTGTGTGTATGTGTTTTGGAACAGCAAATTTTTTCCCTAGGAAAAAGTTGCTGTTCTGTATGTTCGATGTTTTAAATTTTCGATTAATAGGGTTCGATATTAGAACACTTGAAATATTGAAAGTTCGGTGTTCTAATATAGACCCACTCTGCTGAAGCTGTTTGCCACCCTTTCAATGTGGCTCTGTTTTTAAAAAATTCTAACATAACTGTGGATTCCAGCAGATATGCTTTTTCACTAGTACATACAAAAAACTCAAAGCTATCAGTGCAGTGTACTACTACTACTCTTTCTGGGTTTGCACATGCGCACTGCAATACTTAATAACACAGAATTAAAAAACAAAAACAAAACAAAAAACAAGGTGTCACATCAACACATGGTAAAACCAAACTGGGATATGTATACATGCTGTAAGTGGATAATAAGAAATTATATTAATATTGCTACTAAAGCTTTTGTTTAATAAAAACACACTGTATCAGTTCTTTCATGTCATAAACAACTGAAACCCAAACAGCATAAAGACATTGGATTATTATGCATTGCCCCATTTAGTCGTTATGCATATATGTTTATAAGGTATGTAAAATGTTTTTAATGCTGTCTTTTATTTTTGAGTAAATCTGTCCTATTTTTTTTCCAGACAATCCATGGTAATATTTGTCTTGGAAAATTTCTTAGTCATGCTTGGCCTTGGTGAAGACACAGGGTTCCATCTGCACCACTCGGGACCCATGAACACTTAGCAGCTTAACACCAAAAGGCCAGCTAGGAAGGAAGAAATCAGTAACCAATACATGACACCTTTTGGGGGGAGGGTAGTTCTAGGGAGAATCCTTTTTTAGTTGTGACTTCAAGCTTCCTAGACTGGCTGGGAGTCAACTGCTGAGGTGTGTACTGTAACAGCAGTGCATGATAGCAAGCCTATCAGGGTGGAGTGGGAGGGACTAGACATGCCTGTACCCTGCACGGCTCCATTTACCATGGCTACATTTCTAGGAAAAAAGTCAGGATAGAGAAATTAATTTCTTAGTCATGACTGTAAAGTGGCCAGGGCTCCCACTCCCACACCATTTTTCTCCTCTTTTTTCACTTCTTTTTGCCACATAGTTCTACATTCCTTTCCACTACATTTACCTTTCTTCTTTCTTTCTTGTTTTTTCTTCTCTTGTACTATCTTTCTTCATGGACTTCATTCTGTTTCATTATTAACCATGCCCTCATTTTTCTGTACAAGTTTTATGCCACTTTTTCATTCTAGATGCCTGAAGTCTCTCATTTTTTCCCATACTTACAGTGCGTGTATCCACCTTTTCTGTGCTTCATTTGTTGAACAACACTAGCTTTATACTTCTTACCGCAGTCTGTACACTCGCTTATAGGTCTCAACCTCATAAAAGGCCAGTCTGGGACACAGCCATTATCAATCTGTGACAATCCATCCAAAGGTCCCTCCGAGCTACACGCTCTAGGGACCTAAACCTTGTCACCACAATAAACAGAACATGCCGGAGGGATAGATTCCTGTCCCAGAGACTTCCCATACTCTGGAATAAACTACCTATCTATATCAAACAAAGCTCCTCATTAGCACTCTTCAAGAAAAATCTTGATGATTGGATGGGAAATAAGAAATTCACCCCGGGGATCACCTCTGTGGCTCTGCTTGACAGTGGCACAGGAAAATAATTTTCTTGGGTGGCAAAAGCCAGGGTACCTTTTTAGCTGGGCTTGTATAGGCCCCAGGGCCGATAGCCTAGTACCTACCTATGAAATATGAAATACCCTGTTTACACACTTTGGGAAAATGTATGGTTTCCATGCTGCATGGCTGAAATGGTCTTTCAGTCTAAAGGACTTTGTTGCATGGTATATATTAACTAAGAATGCATACTCTACATTTGTGTTATCAAATTCTTCTGTAAAATACACGTCAAAACAAGTACAGGAATTATTTACAAGAGAGAAAGTCATTTCATCTAATTTCTGCAGCCCTTTATAATTATTATCCAGCAAATTGTATATGGCAAAAAATCAAGAAGTCAAGCAAAACATGAAACGCCAAATATGTAAAAGTATTCAACAAAGAATATGCATGTAGACTAATGATGCAATTTCTTGATTGCAGTGATAAACAAAAACAGACCACATCAAATAAAGCAGCTAAAACAGCATTCATCGTTAATGAGCACTTAAATGTGACATAAAATGTGCCTGGTAGACACCTTAACTGCTTACAAAAAGTAAAAACTTGAGGTACCTTACAGACATACCTATTTAATGTTCTTCGCTGAAGAATTCTGGACAAATCTAAAATTGAGGAGGGCTGGGAAACCGATACCACTGATCAAGGGCGATTTTTAATTATTAATGTAATTCAGTTAAGCAAGGACAATAGGATATGGTTTTGTATTAATATGCCTTTTCTGAACAAATTCATCAGTTGCCTTAGTAATCATGTCAGGCAAGGAGGCTTGTGACTTCCCACTTGTTATCATGCTCATTTTTTTATGGTATGGTTTTATGGTATGGTATGGTGATGGAACATCATTCCATCTGTATCAGTTGTGAAATGCAGAATAAACCTTGGTTAGAGCAGGGTTTGAATACTGCGTACAAAAATACACAGTAATACACAGGAGGCATTGCATGTACTTCTAACTGTACATTGGTACTTTTGGATCATCCATAATGTAGTTTAATGGTCAACATCACATCCATTGCTAAGTGTAACAGGTCACCAATTACTGATGTGCACTGAATACTAAGAGGCAGGGTTCACTAGAAGCTAGGGACAGTGATCGATGCCAGCATAAAGGAGCAGAAGATTTAAATATGACAATAAATCCTAGCAATAAAATATACATAACTCACAAAGATGTAAAATCCATAGCTCTCAACTTCTTTGCCCAGTCACCTAGGACAAATCCAAACATAATGGAGACAATGGCCCAAAATCAGGGACAATGTTTACATATTGTTATAATTCATATACTGCATTAGTAGAACATGTTTTGCATCAGTTTGCATGAACAAGAATTTTCTAACTAGGAAATATAACACTTTGATGTTAATGACTGAGCAATCCTCAGTGCCTTACTAGAAAAATCAAAATGTTTGCAATGGAAAGGGCAAAAATATGCAGCAAAATTAGGGACACTTCAGAAGTAAGTCTTCATATTTTATGAGAGTACCCCCAATGCTGCATCACTGATAATAATGAGACCAAAATTACTTCTACATATTACTGCCTAGTTCTCAACGTCTTTCCTCAAGAATCAAGGGCAAAGCCAAATGTTATAGGAGAGCTGTAGCTAGGGTATGGCAAAGGGGATAGCCATCCCATTTGTAATGTTTTAGGGGGCACAGTAGGCAATTTCTGCAGATGGGTCCTTATTGCGATTGTAATTGCTTTCTGAGCTGAGCCTAAATATGGTGTGTACCTGCTTGAGGCTAGACTAGATTGGGTACAAGATGAAATTATTATGGTGGCTCTA
The DNA here is from genome assembly GCF_019279795.1 of Protopterus annectens. NCBI lineage: Eukaryota > Metazoa > Chordata > Ceratodontiformes > Protopteridae > Protopterus > Protopterus annectens. The sequence goes on along the minus strand of NC_056745.1, from coordinate 183,331,120 downwards.
ATACCATCTACAGTAATCTAATAGCCACATGGAGACATGTGGCATTAATGTCTATGAGCTTCATCTGACGATCACTCTTCCCTAATGATTTAAGAGAACAAGGGTAACTAATATATACTAGATTCTTAGTTAATCAGTATGTGATGCTGTTGCCTATGGCCTTGCATTTGATCTTGTTAGCTAACATGCTCTGATCTCCACTGAATGCAGACAGAGAAATGTATTGTGTCAGCGAGAGCTCAGATCAGGAGCATTGGAAATGCTCATGCTTTTTTCTTTTGATAAAGGTGAACTGGTCCCTCCTGATTACATTAAATTTTCAGGATAATGCTTCTGAGTGTTTAGTAATGTTTTTCTGAAAGTACTTAATGTCTTAGGTCCTTAAAGGAGTACTAGACTTAAGGGCATCAGACTTGAACTTAAGTTTGCAGTGATGCTGAGGAACTGGGCATTGAAAAAAGTGCAGAAATTGTGAAACATTTCATTCATTACAGGCATTTTCTATACAAACAGGAGTGAAGTGTTATTTTCCTAATTTGCCGAAAACTAATATAAATGAGAGCAAGGAATTCCAGAAGGATATCAACACACTTTTTAATATAAATGCTTTATATGAAACTTAAGTCTTATCTTCACCTGGCATATAACCAAAGTGTGCTAATGTTTTGTGAATATTTCAAGGATTGTATACCTACGATTGGGGTATTTTCTGCATCTGACTCTTTAATTGATAACCTTAAGGTGTGTCCTCTTCTGTGTAGCTTTACACCTAATTCTGTGACACAGTTTAGCATAAAAAGCACCTCAGTTGAAAAGCTATACAATTCTGCATCCTTTAGATGATCTTTTTTTAAAAGCCTTACAGCTGTCTGCTAACGCTGCTTTCATTACTGCAGTTGCATTAATTAATAGGACTTTACAGAATTATATAGTGCCAGTTTCCTGGAAGTCAGTAGTTATCATTCCAGGTGGGACGTTTATATCATAGACAGCTATAGGCATAACAGGCTGTTGAGTCTATTGGCTTAGGTTCTTTACAAACTGATACTTAAACACTTATTTAATCATTTACTGAATAATGTTGTTTATGTGATGGTCAGCATGGCACAACATGAAGTGCACACTGCTCTCTTAAGTGTATTTTATGACGCAAAGCTGAGAAGTGTAATATAGTTTCTAAATGTTTTCTTTATTTGCTAAAAGTTGTTGCCACTGCTGATACGCCTTTTCATGTCACAGGTGTATATCGCATTCACACTTTACCTGTGATATACTGTGGTCCGCCGGCTATTTGTGACACAGTTACTCCTTCTTCTGTTAGACTGGTAGCTATTAGTGCTCTGCAGAGATGTGGCCCGGGACTGTTTACACTCTGTGGAATCACTACTTGATGCCAGTGTGATATACCAGAGCTAATCCAAAATGCAAATGTTATGGTGCAGGTTTCTCACATATACAATTTACTATGGTTGAGGAAGGGAGGAAAGTTCTTGTACACTTCAGAACTATTTAAATAGCTCTGTCATAGTGCAAAACTGTAGCAAGTGGAAAACAATGATTACAGAGAATAAACTATAACATTTCATAGACTTGCATGGATTTATTTAATTTGCTTTGCTGATAGAAATATTGGTCATATGATAAGCAATGTGTCTCACTAAACTGGAGCTCAAAACACAGTGAATGAAACATAAAGATCCCACAACAGAAGCTGAAAGTTATGCAAATAAATAAATAAATGATTAGAAGTCATTTAACTGTTTTTGTGAGGAGTTGCACCCTCCATTGCCGTCTGTATGGATGGTTTGCCATGACACCGCAATCATTAAATGTATTAATTCTAAATTCATACAGACTTGAAAAAAGGGGAAATTTAAGGGGAAAAACTCAGCTCTTTCCATGCTATTAGTCATCTAATCTCCAAGACAGTAGTAAACAACTTTTCTAATAACGTTACAGGTACACCAGGGAGGCATCAGTAATCAAAAGCTTCTCTTAAAAATAGCCACTCCTTTGGCATAGAGTGATGAAGCCCTGCCTACAGCTCAGACAAACTGGATTTGATTAGCAGTTTGGGCATCTGACAGAGGGATAGGGACCGAAGTATGGGCATTACCATCTCTGGTGGGTGGGCTATTCCGTGGGCATCTTCTGTGATAATTCCGGGTGGAGGGTGGAGACATCATGGGAGGAAGCAAGTTCTAAAGGGGACAATAGGCTGGTGGGTGGGCTATTTCATGGGCATCTCCTGTGACGATTCCTGGTGGAAGCTGGAGACGTCATGGTAGGAAGCAAGTTCTAAAGGGGACAATAGGATGAGGACAAGGACAAGCTGCTGTAGAGCTGGGGAAATACATTACCCACCCCCATTGCATGCCCACCCTTCAGATGTACCTGAAAGGGAGGAGGGAATAAAATTATAATACCTCCCCTGTAGATGTGAACAGCCCGGCCCCCTCAAGTTCCACGTCAGCCTTAGCCCTATGGAGTTAGTCCAGGGGGATTAAGGAAGTGGATGGTAGACCAAATGATGCATGTGGGGCACTGGGTAGGGAGCTGTAGGATGAGGTAGGATGGAGAAAAAAATCTTCAAAACAGCTTCCCTTTAAGATATTTGACATTTCAAGCAATGACCAAATGTTAGTGATCCTGGAAATCCCATAACATTTGTGAAAAAAGTAAAATAGCTTTGTGTTATTCTTGATTAGGAATGTTCTGTTGATATATATATAAGGGTAATTGTGAGGTGGAGTTCAGGGATGAGTTAAGACAGGCACTGGTTGGCAGTGTAGAGTTACCAAATAGCTGGGTAACTACAGCAGAGCTAGTAAGGGAGACAGCTAGAAAGGTGCTTGGTATCACATCGGGACAGAGGAAGGATGACAAGGAGACATGGTGGTGGAATGAGGAAGTACAGAAGAGTATACATGCAAAGAGATTGGCAAAGAAGAAGTGGGATTGTCAGAGAGATGAAGAAAGTAGACAGGAGTATAAGGAGATGAGGTGCATGGCAAAGAGAGAGGTGGCAAAGGCTAAGGATAAGGCATATGAAGAGTTGTATGAAAGGTTGGACACTAAGGAGGGAGAAAAGGACCTGTGCCGATTGGCTAGACAGAGGGACCGAGCTAGGAAAGATGTGCAGCAGGTAAAGGTGATAAAGGATAATGAGGGAAACATACTCACAAGCGAGGAGAGTGTGTTGAGCAGATGGAAAGAGTACTTTGAGGGGTTGATGAATGAAGAGAATGAGAGGAAGAGAAGGTTGGATGGTGTAGGGATAGTGAATCATGAAGTACAATGGATTAGCAAGGAGGAAGTAAGGATAGCTATGAAGAGAATGAAGAATGGAAAGGCTGTTGGCCCAGATGACATACCTGTGGAGCCATGGAGGTATTTAGGTGAAATGGCAGTGGAGTTTTTAACCAGATTGTTTAATGAAATCTTGGAAAGTGAGAGGATGCCTGAGGAATGGAGAAAAAGTGTTTTGGTACCGATTTTTAAGAATAAGAGTGATGTGCAGAGCTGTAGTAACTACAGAGGGATTAAATTGATCAGTCACAGCATAAAGTTATGGGAAAGAGTAGTGGAAGCTAGGTTAAGAAGTGATGTGATGATTAGTGAACAGCAGTATGGTTTCATGCCAGGAAAGAGCACTACAGATGCGATGTTTGCTCTGAGAGTGTTGATGGAGAAGTACAGAGAAGGTCAGGAGTTGCATTGTGTTTTTGTAGACTTGGAGAAAGCATATGACAGGGTGCCTAGAGAGGAGTTGTGGTATTGTATGAGGAAGTCAGGAGTGTCAGAGAAGTATGTAAGAGTGGTACAGGATATGTACGAGGGTAGTGTGACAGCAGTGAGGTCTGCAGTGGGAGTGACGGATGCGTTTATGGTGGAGGTGTGGTTACATCAAGGATCAGCTCTGAGCCCTTTCTTATTTGCAATGGTGATGGACAGGTTGACAGACGAGATCAGACAGGAGTCCCCATGGACTATGATGTTTGCAGATGACATTGTGATCTGTAGTGAGAGTAGGGAACAGGTGGAGGAGACCCTGGAGAGATGGAGATATGCTCTAGAGAGAAGAGGAATGAAGGGTCAGCAGGACTAAGACAGAATATATGTGTGTGAATGAGAGGGAGGATAGAGGAATGGTGAGGATTCAAGGAGTAGAGGTGGCGAAGGTGGATGAGTTTAAATACTTGGGGTCAGTAGTTCAGAGTAACGGTGAGTGTGGAAGAGAGGTGAAGAAGAGAGTACAGGCAGGATGGAGAGGGTGGAGAAGAGTGTCAGGAGTGATTTGTGACAGATGAGTACCTGTAAGAGTGAAAGGGAAGGTCTACAAGAGGGTAGTGAGACCAGCTATGCTATATGGGTTGGAGACAGTGGCATTGACAAAAAGGCAGAATTTTGAGGTGGATGTGGCAGAGTTAAAGATGTTAAGATTTGCACTGGGTGTGACGAGGGTGGACAGGATTAGGAATAAGTATATTAGAGGGTCAGCCCAGGTTGGAAAGTTTGGAGACAAAGCCAGAGAGGCAAGATTACATTGGTTTGGACATGTGTTGAGAAGGGATGCAGAGTATATTGGGAAAAAGATGCAGGATGAAGGATAAAGCTACCAGGTAACAGGAAAAGAGGAAGGCCTAAGATAAGGTTTATGAATGTAGTGAGAGAGGACATGCAGGTGGTTGGTGTGACAGAGCAAGATGCAGAAGACAGGAAGAAATGGAAACAGGTGATCCGCTGTGGTGACCCCTAACGGGAACAGCCGAAAGAAGATGATGATATATATATATATATATATATATATATATATATATATATATATATATATATATATATCTTCTTCTTCTTTCGGCTTTTCCTGGTTAGGGGCCGCCACAGCGGATCACCTGTCCGCTCATGATTGACAGTGGGGTTTTATGGTGTCGAGTTGCAAGCCTGGCACCCAACCTTCCACAGAAGGCACACGCACACACACACACACACACACACACACACACACACACACACACACACACACACACACACACACACACAGACACACTCATGCCTAGGGCCAATTTAGAGTGTCCAATCTACCTACAGCATGTCTTTGTGATGTGGGAGGAAACCGGAGCACCCGGAGGAAACCAACGCAACCACAAGGAGGACATGCAGACTCTGCACAGAAGGCACCCCAGCTGAGGATTGAACCGAAGAACCTCTTGCTGTGAGGCAGCAACACTAACTGCTGCCATTTTCTGTTTTTATGGTATAATTGGAGACACAGCTATAATGTGTTTTTTGTTTATTTTATTACAGAGAGTAGTGAAGGATCTTTGCAAAGAATTCCATAGATTAAAATATATTTTCAAGACAAGAAATAAATGGAAATGCATACCTTTATTTAGAAGTGGATGATTTAGCCCATATCCACACTTTTAAGTAACACGCAGAAAAAAAATTACAAGCATTCAAATTCAACATTTTGCAATGTTTTTTTCTAATTCTTGTTTTATTATAATTTTAAATGTTTGGTGGTGTGAAATATAGTATTTACACCAAAAATATCCTCAAAATTATAAAAAGGGAAAAACAGACATCCATACAAATCCATAGTAATCTCTCAGACAACTCAGCAAAATGTCCACTTCCCCTCCTCAAAACACAGCAATTAACAAAAACAATTCCGCTGATTTATACTCTGAATGTATGTTGTTGCAATCCATGCTGGAAACGCATAACATAGAAGTAAAGACCTGGCATTCCCAGACCTTCTCCCACTTTCTTTCTTGATTAATTGATTGAGTCATACATTTTTTTGTTAATTGGGTGGGTGGGCTGCTCTATAGACCACTTTTCACAAAAGTTGCAGATAATCAGTGGCAGATATGGAGATTAAGTACATGAACTGACAGTTTTAAGATGTAAACCAGCATTTATAATGTAAATCCTAACCTGTAGTTAAACGAAAGTCTTAATGTAAGCCACAAGCAGGAATAAAGCAAGCAGAACAGCAACAAGATACACTGATTAACAGCAACAAGATACACTGATTAACAGCACTTCAGTATCCCTGGAAGGACTCATCCATGTAGGTTCAGTCAGTGCCAACAAAAGTGAGATTTAACAGAAGGATAACACAGGGGATTATGATCAGGATGCCGACCTGTTTTTATGTGTTTGAGACATGGATGAACTTGAATCTTAGCATCTATGTCAAGAGCACATAATTCTAGGTTATGATTTGAGACCCAGTCATAATTCTGTATAGTGCATAAAGCTTTTTCTGCTCCATGCACTACTAGTTAATAGTGAATGCTGTCAGAAAGACAGTGTAACACAGACCCTTATGTTTATAGTCCCCTTGCCATGTCTCTGAAATGTCCAGATTTTTGTTCATATGTTTGGTCTGATCGTCACAACATCTTTGGCTTTCAAACAAATCCCTGAGAGTAGAAGTCACTAAATAATGACATACTTTGGAGGTTCACACTTCATATCCTTGAGGAAATGCAAGTGAACGCACATCCTGTCATTCTAGCTACTATCAAAGTATGTAAGCGAAAGAGACATCTTATTGGTACAGACAGCAAGCACAAACAAATCTGTTTTTTTATTCTGCCTGTTGCCTTTTCTGGTCATTATTGACAGATTTGACTGCCTAGCATGAGATATGACCTTAATAATTTAAGCAGGGAGTGCTTAACATTTAAGACTGGGCTTCATGCTATAGTAGTGCATGACTGGTTGGCCTTTTTCTGAATGTTGGAGTGTAATATCATGGTCCATGCACTACACATGCATTATGAATGGGGTAGTAATGATATCAGGGTGTAATCACAGCACTCCATGCACTGCACATGCATTATGAATGGGGTAGTAATGATATCAGAGTGTAATCACAGTGCTCCATGCACTACACATGCATTATAAATGGGGTAGTAATGATAGAGTGTAATCACAGCGCTCCATGCACTACACATGCATTATGAATGGGAAAGTAATGATATCAGAATGTAATCACAGCTCTCCATGCACTACACATGCATTATGAATGGGGCAGTAATGATATCAGAGTGTATTCATAGTGCTGCATGCATTACACATGCATTATGAATGAGGTAGTAATGATATCAGAGTGTAATCATAGCGCTCCATGCACTATACATGCATTATGAATGGAGTAGTAATGATATCAGAGTGTAGCCACAGCGCTCCATGCACTACACATGCATTATGAATGGGGTAGTAATGATATCAGAGTGTAATAACAGTGCTCCATGCACTACACATGCATTATAAATGGGGTAGTAATGATAGAGTGTAATCACAGTGCTCCATACACTACACATGCATTATGAATGGGGAAGTAATGATATCAGAGTGTAATCACAGCTCTCCATGCACTACACATGCATTATGAATGGGGTACTAATGATATCAGAGTGTAATCAAGCGCTGCATGCACTACACATGATTTATGAATGGGCTTGTAATGATATCAGAATGTAATTGTAGCGCTCCATGCACTACACATGCATTATGAATGGGGTAGTAATGATATCAGAGTGTAATCACAGCGCTCCATGCACTACACATGCAGTATGAATGGAGTGGTAATGATATTAGAGTGTAATCATAGTGCTCCATGCACTACACATGCATTATGAATGGAGTAGTAATGATATCAGAGTGCAGTCACAGCGCTCCATGCTCTACACATGCATTATGAATGAGGTACTAATGATATCAGAGTGTAATCATAGCGCTGCATGCACTACACATGATTTATGAATGGGGTAGTAATGATATCAGAGTGTAATTGTAGCGCTGCATGCACTACACATGCATTGTGAATGGGGTAGTAATGATATCAGAGTGTAATCACAGCGCTCCATGCACTACACATGCAGTATGAATGGGGTAGTAATGATATTAGAGTGTAATCATAGCGCTCCATGCACTACACATGCATTATGAATGGAGTAGTAATGATATCAGAGTGTAGTCACAGCGCTCCATGCTCTACACATGCATTATGAATGGGGTAGCAATGATATCAGAGTGTAATCATAGCACTCCATGCACTACACATGCATTATGAATGGGGTATTAATGATATCAGAGTGTAATCACAGTGCTCCATGCACTACACATGCATTATGAATGGGGCAGTAATGATATCAGAGTGTAATCACAGTGCTCCATGCACTACACATGCATTATAAATGGGGTAGTAATGATATCAGAGTGTAATCACAGTGCTCCATGCACTACACATGCATTATGAATGGGGAAGTAATGATATCAGAGTGCAATCACAGCGCTCCATGCACTACACATGCATTATGAATGGGGTAGTAATGATATCAGAGTGTAATCATAGCGCTCCATGCACTACACATGCATTATGAATGGGGAAGTAATGATATCAGAGTGTAATCACAGCTCTCCATGCACTACACATGCATTATGAATGGGGTAGTTATGATATCAGAGTGTAATCATAGCGCTGCATGCACTACACATGCATTATGAATGGGGTAGTAATGATATCAGAGTGTAATCATAGCACTCCATGCACTACACATGCATTATGAATGGGGTAGTAATGATGTCAGAGTGTAGTCACAGTGCTCCATGCACTACACATGCATTATAAGTGGGGTAGTAATGATAGAGTGTAATCACAGTGCTCCATGCACTACAGATGCATTATGAATGGGAAAGTAGTGATATCAAAGTGTAATCACAGCGCTCTATGCACTACACATGCATTATGAATGGGGAATTAATGATATCAGAGTGTAATCACAGCGCTCCATGCACTACACATGCATTATGAATGGGGTAGTAATGATATCAGAGTGTAATCATAGCGCTCCATGCACTACACATGCATTATGAATGGGGTAGTAATGATATCAGAGTGTAATCACAGCTCTCCATGCACTACACATGCATTATGAATGGGGTAGTAATGATATCAGAGTGTAATCATAGTGCTCCATGCACTGCACATGCATTATGAATGGGGTAGTAATAATATCAGAGTATAGTTGCTGCACTCCATGCACTACACATGCATTATGAATGGGGAAGTAATGATATCAGAGTGTAATCACAGCTCTCCATGCACTACACATGCATTATGAATGGGGTACTAATGATATCAGAGTGTAATCAAGCTGCATGCACTACACATGATTTATGAATGGGGTAGTAATGATATCAGAATGTAATTGTAGCGCTCCATGCACTACACATGCATTATGAATGGGGTAGTAATGATATCAGAGTGTAATCACAGCGCTCCATGCACTACACATGCAGTATGAATGGGGTGGTAATGATATTAGAGTGTAATCATAGTGCTCCATGCACTACACATGCATTATGAATGGAGTAGTAATGATATCAGAGTGCAGTCACAGCGCTCCATGCTCTACACATGCATTATGAATGAGGTACTAATGATATCAGAGTGTAATCACAGCGCTGCATGCACTACACATGATTTATGAATGGGGTAGTAATGATATCAGAGTGTAATTGTAGCGCTCCATGCACTACACATGCATTGTGAATGGGGTAGTAATGATATCAGAGTGTAATCACAGCGCTCCATGCACTACACATGCAGTATGAATGGGGTAGTAATGATATTAGAGTGTAATCATAGCGCTCCATGCACTACACATGCATTATGAATGGAGTAGTAATGATATCAGAGTGTAGTCACAGTGCTCCATGCTCTACACATGCATTATGAATGGGGTAGTAATGATATCAGAGTGTAATCATAGCACTCCATGCACTACACATGCATTATGAATGGGGTATTAATGATATCAGAGTGTAATCATTACACCCCATGCACTACACATGCATTATGAATGGGGCAGTAATGATATCAGAGTGTAATCACAGTGCTCCATGCACTACACATGCATTATAAATGGGGTAGTAATGATATCAGAGTGTAATCACAGTGCTCCATGCACTACACATGCATTATGAATGGGAAGTAATGATATCAGAGTGCAATCACAGCGCTCCATGCACTACACATGCATTATGAATGGGGAATTAATGATATCAGAGTGTAATCATAGCGCTCCATGCACTACACATGCATTATGAATGGGGAAGTAATGATATCAGAGTGTAATCACAGCTCTCCATGCACTACACATGCATTATGAATGGGGTAGTTATGATATCAGAGTGTAATCATAGCGCTGCATGCACTACACATGCATTATGAATGGGGTAGTAATGATATCAGAGTGTAATCATAGCACTCCATGCACTACACATGCATTATGAATGGGGTAGTAATGATATCAGAGTGTAGTCACAGTGCTCCATGCACTACACATGCATTATAAGTGGGGTAGTAATGATAGAGTGTAATCACAGTGCTCCATGCACTACAGATGCATTATGAATGGGAAAGTAGTGATATCAAAGTGTAATCACAGCGCTCTATGCACTACACATGCATTATGAATGGGGAATTAATGATATCAGAGTGTAATCACAGCGCTCCATGCACTACACATGCATTATGAATGGGGTAGTAATGATATCAGAGTGTAATCATAGCGCTCCATGCACTACACATGCATTATGAATGGGGTAGTAATGATATCAGAGTGTAATCACAGCTCTCCATGCACTACACATGCATTATGAATGGGGTATTAATGATATCAGAGTGTAATCACAGTGCTCCATGCACTACACATGCATTATGAATGGGGCAGTAATGATATCAGAGTGTAATCACAGTGCTCCATGCACTACACATGCATTATAAATGGGGTAGTAATGATATCAGAGTGTAATCACAGTGCTCCATGCACTACACATGCATTATGAATGGGGAAGTAATGATATCAGAGTGCAATCACAGCGCTCCATGCACTACACATGCATTATGAATGGGGTAGTAATGATATCAGAGTGTAATCATAGCGCTCCATGCACTACACATGCATTATGAATGGGGAAGTAATGATATCAGAGTGTAATCACAGCTCTCCATGCACTACACATGCATTATGAATGGGGTAGTTATGATATCAGAGTGTAATCATAGCGCTGCATGCACTACACATGCATTATGAATGGGGTAGTAATGATATCAGAGTGTAATCATAGCACTCCATGCACTACACATGCATTATGAATGGGGTAGTAATGATGTCAGAGTGTAGTCACAGTGCTCCATGCACTACACATGCATTATAAGTGGGGTAGTAATGATAGAGTGTAATCACAGTGCTCCATGCACTACAGATGCATTATGAATGGGAAAGTAGTGATATCAAAGTGTAATCACAGCGCTCTATGCACTACACATGCATTATGAATGGGGAATTAATGATATCAGAGTGTAATCACAGCGCTCCATGCACTACACATGCATTATGAATGGGGTAGTAATGATATCAGAGTGTAATCATAGCGCTCCATGCACTACACATGCATTATGAATGGGGTAGTAATGATATCAGAGTGTAATCACAGCTCTCCATGCACTACACATGCATTATGAATGGGGTAGTAATGATATCAGAGTGTAATCATAGTGCTCCATGCACTGCACATGCATTATGAATGGGGTAGTAATAATATCAGAGTATAGTTGCTGCACTCCATGCACTACACATGCATTATGAATGGGGAAGTAATGATATCAGAGTGTAATCACAGCTCTCCATGCACTACACATGCATTATGAATGGGGTACTAATGATATCAGAGTGTAATCAAGCGCTGCATGCACTACACATGATTTATGAATGGGGTAGTAATGATATCAGAATGTAATTGTAGCGCTCCATGCACTACACATGCATTATGAATGGGGTAGTAATGATATCAGAGTGTAATCACAGCGCTCCATGCACTACACATGCAGTATGAATGGGGTGGTAATGATATTAGAGTGTAATCATAGTGCTCCATGCACTACACATGCATTATGAATGGAGTAGTAATGATATCAGAGTGCAGTCACAGCGCTCCATGCTCTACACATGCATTATGAATGAGGTACTAATGATATCAGAGTGTAATCACAGCGCTGCATGCACTACACATGATTTATGAATGGGGTAGTAATGATATCAGAGTGTAATTGTAGCGCTCCATGCACTACACATGCATTGTGAATGGGGTAGTAATGATATCAGAGTGTAATCACAGCGCTCCATGCACTACACATGCAGTATGAATGGGGTAGTAATGATATTAGAGTGTAATCATAGCGCTCCATGCACTACACATGCATTATGAATGGAGTAGTAATGATATCAGAGTGTAGTCACAGTGCTCCATGCTCTACACATGCATTATGAATGGGGTAGTAATGATATCAGAGTGTAATCATAGCACTCCATGCACTACACATGCATTATGAATGGGGTATTAATGATATCAGAGTGTAATCATTACACCCCATGCACTACACATGCATTATGAATGGGGCAGTAATGATATCAGAGTGTAATCACAGTGCTCCATGCACTACACATGCATTATAAATGGGGTAGTAATGATATCAGAGTGTAATCACAGTGCTCCATGCACTACACATGCATTATGAATGGGGAAGTAATGATATCAGAGTGCAATCACAGCGCTCCATGCACTACACATGCATTATGAATGGGGAATTAATGATATCAGAGTGTAATCATAGCGCTCCATGCACTACACATGCATTATGAATGGGGAAGTAATGATATCAGAGTGTAATCACAGCTCTCCATGCACTACACATGCATTATGAATGGGGTAGTTATGATATCAGAGTGTAATCATAGCGCTGCATGCACTACACATGCATTATGAATGGGGTAGTAATGATATCAGAGTGTAATCATAGCACTCCATGCACTACACATGCATTATGAATGGGGTAGTAATGATATCAGAGTGTAGTCACAGTGCTCCATGCACTACACATGCATTATAAGTGGGGTAGTAATGATAGAGTGTAATCACAGTGCTCCATGCACTACAGATGCATTATGAATGGGAAAGTAGTGATATCAAAGTGTAATCACAGCGCTCTATGCACTACACATGCATTATGAATGGGGAATTAATGATATCAGAGTGTAATCACAGCGCTCCATGCACTACACATGCATTATGAATGGGGTAGTAATGATATCAGAGTGTAATCATAGCGCTCCATGCACTACACATGCATTATGAATGGGGTAGTAATGATATCAGAGTGTAATCACAGCTCTCCATGCACTACACATGCATTATGAATGGGGTAGTAATGATATCAGAGTGTAGCTACAGCACTCCATGCACTATACATGCATTATAAATGGGGTAGTAATGATATCAGAGTGTAGCTACAGCACTCCATGCACTATACATGCATTATGAATGGGATATTAATGATATCAGAGTGTAATCATAGCGCTCCATGCACTACACATGCATTATGTATGGGGCAGTAATGATATCAGAGTGTAATCACAGTGCTCCATGCACTACACATGCATTATAAATGGGGTAGTAATGATATCAGAGTGTAATCACAGTGCTCCATGCACTACACATGCATTATGAATGGGGAAGTAATGATATCAGAGTGTAATCACAGCGCTCCATGCACTACACATGCATTATGAATGGGGTAGTAATGATAGCAGAGTTTTATCACAGCACTCCATGCACTACACATGCATTATGAATGGGGTGGTAATGATATCAGAGTGTAATCACAGCGCTCCATGCACTACACATGCATTATGAATGGGCTATTAATGATATCAGAGTGTAATCACAGCGCTACCTGCACTACACATGCATTATGAATGGGGTGGTAATGATATCAGAGCGTAATCACAGCACTCCCTGCACTACACATGCATTATGAATGGGGTGGTAATGATATCAGAGTGTAATTACAGTGCTCCATGCACTACACATGAATTATGAATGGGGTAGTAATGATGACAGTAATGTATAAAAAGTATGACTTTCTTTTTAATAGGACAGAGGCTGTTGACGGGGAAATAATTCTAAGACAGCAATCCCCATTAATAAACAAACTCTTTCCCTTTTTATTTAATTCTCCTCATTCCACCCAACCAGACCTGTATTGTGCTTATTTCCTTTCCAGCCTCTCCTTTCTGGTATGTCTGACTGTTGAGAGGTATACAGTATATGCCAATATAGGCTGGATATTCCCTTCTGGGAAACAAGCCTGTTGAAAGTCTAATGCTGAAAGTTTTGATAGTAGATAAAATAGACAAAATAGCTGCTTGTGTTCTCTGATTCTGGGAAAGATGGCATAGCAATTTTAAACAAATCCATTCCAACTAACCTGTTAACTTGCATTGTATTTGCTATGAGGCAGCTTACTGAGAAATGCTGAGCATTTACCTTCTGCCCCTTCTTCAGTTCTGGCCTTAAGGGAGGTTTATTATACTTTTTGGGATTCTTCCCATTTGTACCTTCAGTGAGGTCAGCTCCTAGTATTAGGTATAATAGGTATGTCTAGGTAGTCTGTCTAAATGTTGGAAGTATCTATAGCTGCTCTTTTTATTTCATTTTTGCTAATATAAAGGTATCTTGTTCCTTAGCTCTTCGAGCTTTATTCAGTAGTTTGCTCCAGTTGCTACCACCCTTCATGTGAAATATTACTTCTATGCATCATTCTAAATCTAGTTCCAGCTATGCATTACTCATACCATCTTCTACCCATCTGTTTGGTTAAGTAGTAGTCCTCTTGCCCTTGTAATCACTATATTATCTGCCCGTATCATTTCCCCTCTTCTCATCTCTTCTCTCTTCTCATCTTTTCTCATCTTCTTGGATCTGCTCTTCTCTCTGTGTGATCTTCATTAGATCTCCACAGTACTCAGTAGCAGACTACTTTCACAGTATGGTAGGCAGTCCAGAATGGTAATACTTTTTAACCCTGCTCTGCACTTTCTGTAACAGCTTATTTTCCCCTTAAAATTATTTCTAGTAGTGCATGTGCATCCTATAATTTCAGATCATCTGCTCATTGTATGTTGTTGGATGTGTTTGGTTTCAGCTGCTACCAGTGATAGTCATACATGGAAGGTGTTGTCTTACCATTTTTGTATTACCATTTTGGGCACAGTTCAGAACAACTGCTTGAATGGTTATACTTCTGAAACAAAGAAGAAAATCATTATCTGCTGACTGGTAGTTTCTGCTGACCACTTGGAATCACTGGTTAAGTTAGTCTTGCAACCTCTTTCCTGTGTAACAGCAATAAATTGCAGTTGCAGCACATTTTCTTCTCCAATTTTTACTGCATGAGATGCCCTGCTGAAAGCTCAAAAATAACCAAGGAACAACTAAGAGTTGTTGCATCCCTTTTTAAATAGTTTGTAGTATAAAAAATGAAGTCTGAAGGACAATAAGATAGCGGAGTCAAAAAATTAATGTCTGTATTCATAAAGTTTGTTCCTCAGGCTGCTGAATTGTACTAGCTTCATTGTTTGTTTCTATGCTGTATCACTAATGCATTGCAGTCCTTTGTTTTTTAATTGCTCAAATCTTGAGAAAATTGTATGCTCCCAGAGCTTGCATGTGGGCATATTAATTCACTGATTCAAGGGATGAAAGTTATTCTGTGAACATTTTACTCAGTTTAGTCTCGCTGTGCCTTATGCGTCTCAGATTTAATTGAATGACATTGATAAAATACTTCTTAGTTTTGCAGCTGTTCCTTTAGGTCCTCTTTTTAATGGTCATTTACAGGGTGAATTTTCTGCTAAAGAAATCTCAGAGCTTGGGCTTCTGCATTGTAAAAGAGGCTTTTCGAATGCCAAACAAGCAGTGATAAGCCTCTTCCCACAAGTATTCCCACATCTCACTAATGCTGGAAATACAATGCAGTACTGGACTTATGACCAAGAATATGGAGTGGATAGAATGGGTGTTGTGGCAGAGAGAGTCACATGGCAGTGCTCTCTGTCTGTCTCTGTCTGTCTGCACTTAGTTTTGCAGTGACTTTAGCGCCTGTCAGATCTCCACTAGATCTTCATAGTTCCCAAATAAAGACTATTTAATAGTAATTTATACAATCCGATCCCCTTTACTAATTTCCTGTGCTGTTCATGTAATTGCTTTGTAACAATTTTAGGCCTTCCTGTGCTGTTCCTGTAATTGTTTTGTAACAATTTTAGCCCCCCAAGTCTTTTCATTGATTGCTTTTTCATGATGGTGTGTAAGTGTATTAGTTAAAAAAAAGGTCAAGAAGAGAAGAGAGAAAAAGAACAACAAAGAGCGAGAGAAACGAAGACGTTGCCATGGCCAATTAGTTTCTACGAGTGCTCAATATTCGGAACATAGCCACAGCTAACAGTTAGACATGATTTGATAGGCCATATTAAGTCAGTACCTTTATAACTGAATGAACCCTTTTATTGATGGCCTGTTGCTATTCAAATTACTTCCAATTTTTATGGTAACTTCGATCTCTTGTAGGATAGCCTGATTACATCTGCTATGTTACTCATCGCCGAGTCAGCATGCTGGGTAGATCAAAATAGTTTATGTGGGAACTGCTGTTACTCGAATTTTAATTCCCCAGTTATGAAGAAAGGAGTGGTAGTCAGAAGAGAGAAATAGCCCTTTTCATTTAAGGCTACCTATTCAGCAAAATGTCTTCTGTCTGAGCTGAAGTGACTTTGGAGCGGGTTATGTGAGGCAGCAGAGGTGTGCTTGGGAGCTTATAGGTCTCCCTCATATTGTTTAAAGTAATAAAAGTTTTACTGTATTTGGGGATTTAGAACTATGTGGTTTAAAGAGATTTTGGGATGTATCCGAGTGTAGCTGCTACCACTCACATGGGGATAGTAATTGCCTTCATTGGACACATCTTGTTGCCTTTTTTATTGTTAAAACCAAGCAGCAACTTCTGTATTATTTTTGTAACTTTCAAAATGAACTCCTAAAGCTCCCTACAGAAGGTATGCTGATGTCTATGTATATATTACACAGATGTTACGGGGGCAAGCTTCATTTATTTAGATGGGACTTGTAATTCAGGCAGTTTAATATCTTATACAGGCTGCATACTGATAGAACAGCTTGTCATTAATGTATCTTCTTTATCAAACTGTTATTTTATCACCAGTTTCAGTTTAAACTGTTCTTTTTCTCCACTGCAAGACAAACCACTACATTAATATACTTAATCTTTCACTCTTTTACTGATCAAACCTGCTCACTAATGTACAGTCACCAATAATGCATAGCAACAAAATTTCAAGATTTGATGCAGGTCATAAAAGAAAAATACACCCCTGGCTTTTACCACAAAATATAAAATTGGCCTGAATCTGAGTAACGCTTATACACTTGTATATGAAACCCAAGCTGACAAAACATCAAAGAAGCACATTACCAAACACAACTGTCTGAAATACCAAAAGGGTGAAAACTCAAACCGTCAGGTGGTATATAGAAATTTGAACTTCCCGCCACACCTCTCAAATTTCTATATACCAACTGTATGGTTGCAATAACTAGAAGGAAGAAATCTCCCAAAACAAAGGAATCCATGCCACCGCACTCTTAGTAACCACACTAGCATTGATTTATTGCCACCACACTCTTAGTAACCCAGAATAGCAGCAATTTCATACCACCATACTCTTAGTAACCACACTAGCAGCAATTTCATACCACCGCGCTTAGTATCCACACTAGTAGTGATTTTCTACCTCTGCACTCTTAGGAACCACTTTAGCAGTGATTTCATACCACTGTGCTCTTACTAACGACACTAGCAGCAATTTCTTACCACCGTGCTCTTAGTAACCACACTAGCAGTGATTTCTTACCACCGCACACTTAGTAACCACACTATCAATGATTTCTTCCCACTGCACTCTTAATAACCATACTAGTAATAATTTCTTGCCACCACACTCTTAGTAACCTCACTGGCAGTGATTTCTTACCAGCACACTCTTAGCAACCACACTACCAGTGGTTTCTTACCACCGCAGTCTTAGTAACCACACTAGCAGTGGTTTCTTACCACCACACTCTTAGTAACCACACTAGTAGTGATTTCCTATCACTGCACACTTAGTAACCACACTAGCAGTGATTTCTTACCACTGCACTCTTAGTAACCACAATAGCAGCAATTTCATACCACAGTGCTTAGTAATCACACTAGAAGTGATTTCCTACCACTGCACTCTTAGTAACCACACTAGCAGTGATTTCTTACCACCACACTCTTAGCAACCACAATAGCAGCGATTTCATACCACCACACTCTTAGTAACCACACTAGCAGCAATTTCTCACCACCACATTCTTAGCAACCACACTAGCAGTGATTTCTTATCACTGCAGCCTTAGTAACCACACTAGCAGTGGTTTCTTACAACCACACTCTTAGTAACCACACTAGCAGTGATTTCTTACCACCGCACTCTTAGTAACCACAATAGCAGTGATTTCATACCACTGCACTTAGTAACCACACTAGCAGCGATTTCTTACCACTGCACTGTTAGCAACCACAGTAGCAGTGATTTCTTACCAACGCACTCTTAGTAACCACACTAGCAGCGATTTCTTACCACCGCGCTCTTGGTAACCACACTAGCAGTGATTTCGTACCACTGCACTCTTAGTAACCATACAAGCAGTAATTCCTTACCACCACACTCTTAGTAGCCTCACTGGCAGTGATTTCTAACCACCACACTTTTAGCAACCACACTAGCAGTAATTTCTTACCACTGCAGTCTTAGTAACCACTCTAGCAGTGGTTTCTTACCACCACACTCTTAGTAACCACACTAGCAGTGGTTTCCTACCGCCGCGCTTAGTAACCACACTAGTAGTGATTTCCTACCACTGCACACTTAGTAACCACACTAGCAGTGATTTCTTACCATTGTACTGTTAGCAACCACACTAGCAGTGATTTCTTACCACCGCACTCTTAGTAACCACACTAGCAGTGGTTTCTTACCACCACACTCTTAGTAACCACACTAGTAGTGATTTCCTACCACTGCACACTTAGTAACCACACTAGCAGTGATGTCTTACCACTGCACACTTAGTAACCACACTAGCAGTGATTTCTTACCACCGGACTCTTAGTAACCACACTAGCAGTGGTTTCATACCGCCACGCTTAGTAACCACACTAGTAGTGATTTCCTACCACTGCACACTTAGTAACCACACTAACAGTGGTTTCTTGCCACCACACTCTTAGTAACCACACTAGCAGTGATTTCTTACCACCACACACTTAGAAACCACACTAGCAGCAATTTCTTACCACCATGCTCTTAGTAACCACACCAGCAGTGATTTCTTACCACCACACTTTTCGCAACCACACTAGCAGTGATTTCTTACCACCCCACTCTTAGCAACCACACTAGCTGTGATTTTTTTACCACTGTGCTCTTACTAACCACACTAGCAGCAATTTCTTACCACCATGCTCTTAGTAACCACACTAGCAGTGATTTCTTACCACCGCACACTTAGTAACCACACTATCAATGATTTCTTCCCACTGCACTCTTAATAACCATATTAGTAATAATTTCTTGCCACCACACTCTTAGTAACCTCACTGGCAGTGATTTCTTACCAGCACACTCTTAGCAACCACACTACCAGTGGTTTCTTACTACCGCAGTCTTAGTAACCACACTAGCAGTGGTTTCTTACCACCACACTCTTAGTAACCACACTAGTAGTGATTTCCTATCACTGCACACTTAGTAACCACACTAGCAGTGATTTCTTACCACTGCACTCTTAGTAACCACTATAGCAGCAATTTCATACCACAGTGCTTAGTAATCACACTAGTAGTGATTTCCTACCACTACACTCTTAGTAACCACACTAGCAGTGATTTCTTACCACCACACTCTTAGCAACCACAATAGCAGCGATTTCATACCACCACACTCTTAGTAACCACACTAGCAGCAATTTCTCACCACCACATTCTTAGCAACCACACTAGCAGTGATTTCTTACCACTGCAGCCTTAGTAACCACACTAGCAGTGGTTTCTTACCACTACACTCGTAGTAACCACACTAGCAGTGATTTCTTACCACCGCACTCTTCGTAACCACAATAGCAGTGATTTCATACCACTGCACTTAGTAACCACACTAGTAGTGATTCCCTACCACTGCACTCTTAATAACCACACTAGCAGCGATTTCTTACCACTGCACTGTTAGCAACCACACTAGCAGTGATTTCTTACCACCACACTCTTAGTAAGCACACTAGCAGTGGTTTCATACCGCCACGCTTAGTAACCACACTAGTAGTGATTTCCTACCACTGCACACTTAGTAACCACACTAACAGTGGTTTCTTGCCACCACACTCTTAGTAACCACACTATCCATGATTTCTTACAACCACACTGTTAGTAACCACACTATCTGTGATTTCTTACCACTGCAGTCTTAGTAACCACAATAGCAGTGGTTTCTTAAGGTCAATGGTCATCAGTGTTCTGTTCGTCTGTGTCTTGTGATTCAGCCTCTTGACACTCGGAGGACTTAATGTTGACCCCTTTAGATATATTCACAGACTAATCTACATACCCATCTGTCAAGCACTGTTAACAACTAACATTGCATATCCTTTTTCAGTTGCCTTATACATGTCCACAAATAGGTATAGAGAGGTGTCTTACTCTTACAATGTAGGCAAGGTGTGGAACACTTTTCTGTTTAGTCTAAGATCCATCTCAGAAAAGCATACAGCTATTTATTTATTACTTATTATTTGTAGGCTGGGTGGGTAGAGAGGCCACAAGACCTTTTACAGCCACAACCCCAATAAGAAGGAAAATACAATAAATATGATGCCACTGTTGAAATGACACATTGACCTTATCTGCAAAAATGGTAGCAAGGGATTGTGGGTGGATGGATGGATATACAGCAGTGTCAGAAGATTTTCAGACAAGAAACAACAATAACTTGTCATAAAATTTGTAAACATAAATTAATCTTTAAACCAAGAACAACAAACAATTTTAATATGGAAAAACAAACAGCATGTATGATGCAGTTTCTAAATGTGCCCTAGTTGATTAAGTACAGTTGTTTTCTTTTCACTGTGTAATCTAAATGGCTGTAATTAGAAAGTCAATATGAACTGTATCAGTTCACTCATGCTGGCATTACTTTCTGCATACTATAGCCAACTGTTCATTTATTAAATAGGTATGAACTGTACTAGGTTAATCAGATTTAAATTTCTTAGTTTATGTGTTCACCAGAGTTGTATTTCTCAATGTATCTCTGTACACATTTAATAATGTTGTCAACGTGTGTCTGCTTATGTCTACTTGTATGTTTATGTACGTTTGAATTTTTTTTTCCTCACTAGCATTTCAGTGAAAATGGATCTTTTCAGCTGGATATTCTTGGCTAATAAAAACAAATTAAATAAATAAATAAATGCATTAATCAGCACTTGTGTGTACAGTGATGTAAAATCACGCATTCATGCATACCTCTTAGCACATCTGCTAATGGCATGACATCAATGCAATATCTTTTGGCTTCTCCTGTTAGGGGTCGCCACAGCAGATCACTGGTCCACAGACTGATTGGCAGTGGAGTTTTTATGGTGTTGAGTTGCCAGCCCAGCTTGCAGCTGTCACAGAAGGCACACACACACACACACACACACACACACACACACACACACACACACACGCACGCACGCACGCACGCACGCACACGCACACACACACACACACACACCTACACACACACACGCACACACACACCTACTGCATGTCTTTAATTCTCACTCGACCACAGGGAGGACATGCAGACTCCACACCGAAAGCACTCCAGCCGAGAATCGAACCAAAGAACGTCTTGGTATGAGGTGACAATGCTAACAGGTGCACCACTGGGGCCGACATTAATACTAGTAGAAAAGGAAAGCACACAAAGAAAATACAACAGGCAAAAAGAGACAGAATACGATTATAAAATGAACAGACAAACAGAAACTGTGTATGCACTGAAGTAGCTATTAACTTACAAAATTGTTCTATGTCTTTGGAAGAACAAAATTAAATGAAAAATATGCCACTATGTTTATAAAGCTGTAATACATTATCAGATAACAGTTCTCTGCCTAAAGACCTCCTGTTTTTCTGTTTATTTTATAAGCTTTTTCTGTCTCATTTTGCCTGTTTATTTTCTGTTGTGAGCTTCCTTTTCTACCAGTATTGATGTTGTGCCGTTAGCAGATGTTCTAAGAGGTATGCATGAATGCATGTAAGCACTGCCGATCAAGTTGTTATACATCCATCCTGTCAATACAACATACATCTCCCAACATCCTTCCTTTGGAATCCAGCTTCCATGAAGTGCCAGCCAAAACAAGGACAACCTGCTGGTCTTGGCAAGGCGAAGCGAGCAGATGGGTCAGCAGCTAACTTTACTAAGCACATATTTAATTTCAACAACTGCAAATTTGTGATCGAATTTGTGTTGATGTCCTGATTAGAGATGAAGCATGTTTATTTGTTAGCCTACCCTGTAACAGCTTCAGATGATGTTTCCTGCCACCACAAGGCCAATAATAACTACACTGGTAATATAATAGAAATAGGATTTAAAAGTAGCTCTGTAGATTTATGGAGATACATCTGAATCAGTCCAGCCTTTGCACTGTGCAATTTTGCTGGCTTCTTGTCCCTAATGCAATTGAGAAAATATCTTGATTCCGAGTTAAGAGTACAATTTATCTGTACTTACAGATGACTACAGCACTAACAGCAAACTGATTCATAGAATGCTAAGCAAACGTTGTAGGTCTGTAGCTCTTGCAAGACACAGATAACGTTACTGCTTAACTCCTACTCAGGCAAAATTGCTTCCGCACAGCAGCCCTTACAGAAACAGCCTGATAGGCTTTCTTTATGTTATTGTTGCCTTCATAAACACAAAAGAAAACACTGCTCAAAAAAAAAACAAAAAAAAAAAAAACAAGTGCAGCAAAATAACCAAGCGCAGCCACTTTATTTCAGGATTCTGGAACCTCCGCAGTTCACCTTCAAGGAATACTTTATCCCCACAAAACCAGCACATTTATACAAACCCAGTAGACCCATTAACAATTAAATAATTATGTAATTATTCAATTATACATTAAATACTTCAGTCTACAAAAACACATTCCAGACTTAATCATACTACATTAACATTTATTATAAATTCTACAAATGTTTAAGTTGCCTTAAACATTATTATAAAATTTGAATTAACATTCACAAAATGCATTGCAAAACAAAATTAACATCCATGTTCATACCTCTAGGAAACACAGTTCTATAATTTAAAATTAATTTACTTTCAAGCCTATTCAGTTCCTGCTTAAAGTTACACCCTTTGAATAAATGTAGACGAAACAAAACACTAAAGAAAAGACTCTCACCAGAACCCCCATGTGCTGTGGAGAAATGTTTAGCTACAGGACTATTCATATTAGATTTTTTATGTCACCCAAATGTTCCATAATCCTCACCTTAACTTTACATTTGGATTGATCGATATACCACTTGGTATCCTCATATCCACATCCAAGTATATATACACAACCCCATAAGATTCACAATTAAACCCATCTATAGCTACATATTCCTTCCACTGATTTTTTCCCTCATCGGATTTCTGATCCTAGAACAAACCTTACATCTCCCACATGCCTTAACACCCACCTGGTTACCCTTATTCAGAACACCTGGATCAAAGTTCAGTAACTCTTTCAATTTGCTTTATCTCCCATACGAAAAGCATACATATTTAGGAAATCAGTTTCCCACCCGAACATCCTGGCACACTATATGCCATGAATCCCTTACCAGCTTTTCCAAGGAACTTGAAAATGGCCAGAGTTTGGGTTACAAAAAATAACCTTTCATCATTTCCTTCTTTTTTCCCCCAATACAACCTACACCTATTGGAACCAAAAAGTTCCTTCCGCTTTTCACAACCCTGAATAATCTTTCTTCTAACATTACATAAAAGATCATTCAAGTAGCCCCTAGCCAATAATCTATTTTTCACTTCATCCAAATTTTCTTCCTTTAATCTAGTTTCTGAAGTGTTACGAACAATACTGCTAAACTCACTAAATGGGAGAGATTTAATCAAATGGGGGGGGTGCATACTACTAGCATGCAAGAAACTGTTAACTGCATTGACTTTTCTATGGAGCTTATACTGGCCCATCATGTCCTCTGCAACATAAAATTCCACATCCAAAAATGCAACTGACCTGAAACCATTTTCATAGGTAAATTTCAAACCATGTGCATTTCTATTCAGTTCCTCTATAAAAGTTTGAAAATGTTCCTGACCACCCCTACAAACAAAAATTAAGTCATCAATAAACCTCCCAAAATAAACAACCTTTTCTCTAAAAAAAAAAAAAACAGTTGGATAAATATATTGCTTTTCAAAGTCACCCATATAAATAATAGCATAAGGCGCCCCCATAGCTGTCCCTCTTTTCTGGAGAAACATTTCTCCCTCCCCAAAAAAGTAATTATGAGTGAGACAAAACTCTAAAAAGGATACCAAAAAAGAGGTGCAAAGCCCTTCACCCATGATTTTACAGATTGCCTCTAATCCCCACTTTGACTCAATGTTTGTATATAATGAGTTTACATCTACAGTTGCCCAATAAAAATCATCCTGCCATCTAATCTCTTTAAGGCAGTTACACAAATCCATTTTATTTTTTATATGGGCTGGAAACTTTTGTAAATATTTCTTAAAATGGGAATCTGAAAAGATCCCCACATTCTGTAGATAAGAACCTACCCCTGAAACAATTGGTCTACCAGGTGGGTTGGTCACATTTTTATGTATCTTGGGGAGTGCATAGAAAATAGGTTCCTATGGTTCTTCAATAAACAACTTCTTAACATCTTTTTCCCCAAGAAAATCCAATCTTTTACCTCTTTCCAGTAATTCACGTAACTCTCTGTTGAATGTTTTAAGTTTATTATCTAACAACTTAACATATTCCCCAGGGTTATTTAAAAGCATATTAACCATTTCAAGATATTTTATTTTACTCATAACCACCCAATTGCCACCTGTATCAGCTTGTTTAATCACATAATTATCCAAGTTCTCCCAAAATATTTGTAATTCAAGCCACTCGTCCTTAGTTAAATTATGTTTTTTAGCATGCAAAAATTTGAAAAATTCATTTTCCGCTTTTTTGCATAAAATACTTTCAAACATATTAACAGCAGTCGAAATTTTAGGAGGCATGAAGTACTTACAACAGGTAATTTAGGAACAATTAACTTCCCATATCCCATAGCCCAACTTTCACCTTCTTCCACAGCGCCACATAAATCAGTGTTAGATAAAAGATTTTCATCATACAATACACTTTCAATAACATTTTTCATAGAAACAAAATGTTCTACATCTTCATCATCTTCTGTATAGTCCCCAAAATATAAATCATAATATAAGTCAGTCATGAAATATTAACAGTTCATCTTCGTCATTGGCTGTATACAAATTCTGTTCCTCACAACACTCCACTGCATGTCGCCCTCAAAAAAAATACTCTCAAATGTAATTTGCAACAAAATCTTTTAATGTTCAGCAAGATATCCACAAGACAAGGGATTTTAGTAGAAACAAAATTAGCTCCCTTTAACAAAACTCTCTGAATTTGCTTTGATATAACTAAGTCAGATAAGTTAACAATTTACAATGAAAGGTTAGGAACAGCCAACTTACAACCAATGTCTGCTTCACAAGAAGAAGTTATCAAAGTTAAAGTAGATGCTGCAGCAGGAATATCACGAATTTCAGAATTTTCTACCTCTTCCATGACCTCTTCATTCCCGTTCACGATTAGTCTGAAAAGGAGCTCCATTATTTCTTTTCACAGTCTCCTTAACATCAATGGCGTCCTCTGTTAGTACATCCTCAAAGAAAACACTTTTCTTACTCAATGATCTATCTGCTGACAAAACAGATGCTTAACATACTTCCTTAAACTGATTCACTACTCCCCTCACTCTAGAGGGGCTGGAATAAGGCTTCCACTGCCAAGAGTAAATGGTATTGCTCTCAAAGTCTTTCATATCTCTATTTAATTTTTTTATTTTTCCTCTCAAGCATTGAGGCTTAAGTTTTTAATAAATTAGTCTTGAATTCAATCATTTTATTAGCATAAACATCACTCGAAATCTCATAAATCAAGACATCCTGCAGTTCAATGATTTCCTTACGTAACTTATCTAATGTTCTCAAGTTACGTATTACCAGAATCTACAGCCAGCTCAATGTGCATGCTAAGAAAACAGACTTCATTCTTCCAATAAATCAAATTCTTCCGCTGTAAAATCTCCCACTGGTAAACAATCCACTCATAAACCCCTAGGATTAATTTTTAAAGCAATATATTTTCCAAGGACCTTTACATCATAAAACACTGTCACCTTTTTAATCATCAGCTGCTCCAGATTTTCAAATTTATTATTCAATCTGTCATCAGTCATTAGCAGCCATGGGTCCTTGGACGCCAATTTACATCCCCTCTCTCTCTCAGAATATCAGATAAAAAGATCTTCTCCTGAAATAGACCCATTATAGCTGTGGCCAATTCCAAAGATATCATAAACACAAAACAAAAATCACTTCTCAAAAAAAAAAAAAAAAAAAAAACGACCGCAGCAAAATAACCAAGTGCAGCCACTTTATTTCAGGATTCTGATACCTCGGCAGTTTGCCTTCAAGGAATACTTTATCCCCACAAAACCAGCACATTTATACAAACCCAGTAGACCCATTAACAATTAAATAATTATATAATTATTCAATTATATATTAAATACTTCAGCCTACAAAAACACATTTCTGACAATTATACTACATTAACATTTATTTTAAATTCGACAAATGTTTAAGTTGCCTTAAACATTATTATAAAATTTTAATTAACATTCACAATATACATTGTAAAACAAAATTAACATCCAGGTTCATACCCCTAGGAAACACAGTTTTATAATTTAAAATTAATTTACTTTCAAGCATATTCAGTTCCTGCTTAAAGTTACCCCCCTCTGAATAAATGTAGACGAGCCAAAACAATAAAGAAAAGACTCTCACCAGAATCCCCATGTCATATGGAGAAATGTGTAGCTACAGGACTATTCATGTTAGATTTTCTTATGTCACCCAAATGTTCCATAATCCTCACCTTAACTTTATGTTTGGTTTGACCAATATACTACTTGGTATCCTCACATCCACATCCAAGTATATATACACAACCCCATAAGATTCACAATTAAACCCATCTATAGCTACATATTTCTTCCACTGATTTTTTCCCCCATCGGATTTCTGATCCTAGAACAAACCTTACATCTCCCACATGCCTTAACACCCACCTGGTTACCCTTATTCAGAATACCTGGATTAATGTTCAGCAACTCTTTCAAGTTGCTGTATTTCCCATAAGAAAAGCATACATATTTAGGAAATCAATTTCCCACCCGAACATCCTGGCACACTATATGCCATGAATCCTTACCAGCTTTACCAAGGAACATGAAAATGGCGAGAGTTTGGGTTACAAAAAATAACCTTTCATCATTTCCTTCTCCCCCCCACCCAGTACAACCTACACCTATTGGAACCAAAAAGTTCCTTCCGCTTTTCACAACCCTGAATAATCTTTCTTCTAACATTACAAAAAAATCATTCGAGTAGCCCCTAGCCAATAATCTATTTTTCACTTCATCCAAATTTTCTTCTTTTAATCTAGATTCTGAAGTATTACAAACAATCCTTTTAAACTCAGTAAATGGGAGAGATTTAATCAAATGGGGGGATGCATACTACTAGCATGCAAGAAACTGTTAATTGCTGTATTTTCTATGGGGTTTATACTGGACCATCATGTCCTTTCCAACATAAAGTTCCACATCCAAAAATACAATTGACCTCAAACCCATCTCATAGGTAAATTTCAAACCATGTGCATTTGTATTCAGTTCCTTTATAAAAGTTTGAAAATGTTCCTCACCACCCCTACAAACAAAAATTAAGGCATCAATAAACCTCCCAAAATAAACAACCTTTTCTGTGGAAAAAAACAGTTGGATAAATATATTGCCTTTCAAACTCACACGTATAAATAAGGTGAAGGTGAACTGCCGAGGTACCAGAATCCTGAAGTAAAGGTGCTGCGCTTGGATATTTGGTGCAGTCTTTTTTTGTTATTTTTGCCTCTTTGCCTGCCAACCACCAGCCACCCCCATGAGCACTGAGCCCATTCATTCTTTGGTACTGGGGGGTTGCAGTCAGGAATTTTATAGTTAGGGCTTAACCTTACCAGTCGTGTCTGACAGGAACACCCATGTCACTGCAGGGCCTACCAGGCCTTCCTTGTGTTTATATTTGATAACTCCCACAGGACATGGGGGCTGCTATCTCTGACTGATACCCCCTGGGAGATGAGGGCTGCTATCTCTGTCATGTACCACCCACAGGAGATGAGGGCTGCTGTTACTGACTGCTACCCACCCCCCAGGAGATAAGGGCTGCTATCTATGTCTTCTACCTCCCATGAGAGATGAAGGCTGCTATCTCTGACTGCCACCCCCAACAGGAGATGAGGGCTGGTATCTCTGACTGCTACCTCCCAAGGGCTGGTGTCTCTGACTGCTACCCCCCCCCCACAGGAGATGAGGGCTGTTATCTCTGACTGCTACGTCCCACAGGAGATGAGGACTGCAACCACTGATTGCTACCACCTACAGAAGATAAGGACTGCGATCACTGACTGTACCACCCACAGGAGAAGAGGACAGATGACTGACTTGGTAGAGCCAAGCCCATATCCAATTCTTTACCATTTCAGAGCCTGTCAGGACTAAACTTTCTTGGTGACAATCAGCCTGCCCGAACCACATTTCTGTTTTCCAAGGATGGATGAGCATGCTTCAGTTGGTCACTCCTCTGCCCAGGTCTTCTCGTACCCGAACTAATATACATACTCCCTGTATGCCATAGAGTCAGAGGGGAAGAGTGTCATACTTAACTTGGGACCCTTACAACAAGCTACATACATCATGAATACTGGTCATACTTTCTCTTCACATAAATCTTAAGAACAACTACTGATGTTGCCTTACAGCCACACAGACCTCCTAGTGTCTTTCAGACTGACGATATATCTTTTTTTCTAAAGTTTGACCTTCTCTTTTGGAATAAATGCCTAATATAATGTGCTGCATTTATAAAGATAAATTTAAATTGCCACTCACAAGCATTAAAAAAAAAAAAAAAAAAAAAAAAAAAGGATGTTAATGGCAGAAGTCATTGAGGCTGAAACTTTTCACAATTCAAAGCTGGATTTGCAAGATAACCTGCCAGCAATCAGATGTTTGCGTTTATGCACATTGCAGCCCACTTATTAGAGTCTGATTACAATGATGTCCATGGGAAACTGCTATACCAAGAATCCTCCCTACATAATGAAATCCCCAGTTTGAGAACAACCACATAGATTGCCTGATACAGAAAAAACAAAAAGACCTGACCAAACAAAACCCAGTGCACAACTGTTCCATACAAGATAGAAAAAAAAACTAAATTCTCAAGTGCACTGAACACATACTTCAGAAAGGAGTCCTTTTTGTTGACACAGAAATGTAGCACACAGAAAAAAAAATAAACATTAAAGTAAACATCAGATATGTACTGAACACAACTCACTCCAAATAAAGTAAAACTAAAATAAAACCCAAAGCAACACATTATACTAAACACATGCTACAATCAAGAATCCATATTGTTGATCATACTTCCGAACTGTACAGATTTTCGCAGAATGCCCAGATTTTTGGACTCATATTTTGGTTCCCCTTTTTCATAAAATTGTGGTTTTCTGGAAATTAGTGGCAAATCATTACAGACTGAAGTTAGGAAATAATGACGGACATTTGAGTTTCAGACTTCATATCTTTCGGAAAAGTCATGCTTATTCAAAACTCATTATTCTGTCAACTTTCTAAGTTTGTAAGAGCAGTAGTTAAAAATTGTCCCTATTTTTGCGCCATTGTCTCACTTTTATTTATGGCTTTGTCCATATTTCTTGCTGTAAGAGGTCGAGAGGTATATTGTTGACCTAATAATGATGTACATTAAATGCAAAATGCAGATGCAAACTGATAGTAACATCTGGACCAACATTAAAAAAAATAAAAGGAATACTTCTGCCTCTTACTTTAAAAGAAATTCAGCAGAAAAAGGTGCAAGTAAATAATTACTGAGTAATGTGTAAGTGTCACAGCTAAAAGGAAAATACAGATTTACATGAGGGTTCACCCACAAACCCTTACTTAAATATACTAACTACGTAGTTACACAACAACAATCGAAGTGAAGTACAAAATAAAAAGTACTCCACTCAACAGTATGACACTTGCTTATTAACAAAACATCAGATAAATATACTCTTTAAAGAATTTGCAACAGAAGGTAATTCTATGAAAGCATGACCCTAATGGTTTTCTTTCTTCAGCCTTTGCATTTTACTGTATCCTTTTAAGTGCTATTTATTTATTTATCTTTATTTTATTTTACATTTGTTGACCGTGATAGTCCGACTGGATACATGTCCATTTTCAGCAGAGACCTGGGGAGAAAAGCTCCAAGGTAAGCAGTTTAGATTAAAAATACAGTATATACAGTAGTTAACATACCTAAACAAGCAGTTAAGTTTAACATACAATATTTACAGAAGTTGCATACATAGGCACATTATATAAGTTCCAGGGTTAAAGAAAATCCTGAGAGTAGGTCATCATTAAGTAATACAGGTCAGCTAAAAATACTGTTACTAACTCATACAGTAAGATTCAAATGCAACTTATACAGTGGTTACAGACCTAAACAAGTTTAGAGTTAAACGTAAGTATAGGTCAGGATTAGTGTCACAGGTAGGCTAAAATTACTGTTTTTGTCTCATTGTCAAGGAGAGTTAGTCAGGTTTGCGGCATTGACATAGCCAGTTTAGTGTCAGATGTTGTTTGAGTCTAGTCTTGAATTGGTGGTGAGAAAAGTAATTTTGGGTGGGAGAGAGTTCCAGGATCTGCCTACAGAGTTTGCGAAGAGAGAGTCACTGGCGGAGTTATTAGTTTTGATAGTCTGGACTGGACTAGTAGTTTATTAGAGGACCAAAGAGGTCGGGGATTGTGATAGGGGGGTGATAATATTTTTAAGAGCAGGAGTATTGTCTAGATTGTAAAGGATCTTATGTGCAGTAAGGTTATACTGGATCAAGCTGGGTAATTCTAGCCACCCAAGCTTGTTTAGGTTGATACAATGATGAGTCCTATAAGGCAGGCCAGTGGCAAATCTGACAATATGGTTGTAGCAGATAGAGAATTTGTTAAGGGCATATTTGTTTAGATTGGAGAGTAACGTGGATGCATACAGAAGAGTTGAACGTAGGTGAGACCGAGCTATGGCAAATCTAGCAGGAGGGGTTAAGAAGGCTTTTATCCTGTAAAGTCAGCCTAGTTATTTATTTTTTTCCAGATTTTGCTGTTTTGATAACTCAGTGGATACACTTCTACAGATCTCTGATGTTTCATTAAATTTCATTTCTCAAAAATGTTTGGCTTGGATTCAGAGAGATTTTATCCATCCATACTAATTAAACAATGTGGGTTGGTTAATCAGTGAGATAGAGAGACTCTCTGATTTAGGGACATGGTAAAGCTACACAAAGGAACACATCATTAGCAGCTCCTTACCATGTCTCTGAATCTCTGCTGTCAGACTTGCCTGCATTAGTGTTCTCCCGAATCCCATGTATCAGTGTATCATGGTAGCATGGGCACATCCCTACACACACACACACACACACACACACACACACACACACACACACACACACACACACACACACACACACACACACATGCTCCCAAATATTCTCAAACAAACATCCAAGCATCCACAAGCAAGCCACTACACACAGAAGGAAGCACTCACCCCCCAACACAAATGCTTCAGCACAGACACACACACAAACACACACACACACACACACACACACACACGCACACACACATGTACACTTCCAAATATTCCCACACAAACATCCAAGCATCCGCAAAGAAGCCTGTACACACTGACGGAAGCACTCACCCCCCCAACACAAATGCTCCACCACACATAGACACACACACATAACCATACAGAGTTGGCATCCCCTACATACCTTCCATATTGTGACCAGACAGAGAGAGAGAGAGACACACACACACACACACGCACACACACACACACACACACACACACACACACACACACACACACACACACACACACACACACACACACACTAGGGTTGCCAACCATTCAGAATTCTTCCAGACTGTCTGGAATTAAGACACACTGTACGGAAGAATGGAAAATGCCTGTGTTGTCCAGAAAAAATGGTGCACTGTGCACATTTTCTTTTAGTTTAAAAAAATTAAATTTTTTTAGGGGCGTTCTTCTTTAAGAACGCCCTTTGCGTCTGGGTGCAGAAGACAAAAACAGTGTCTTTGCGACTGTTGTTTACAGACGGTCTGTCTACTATCTTCCGCGCGTGTGGAATTTGAATTATAAAGAAGACGTTTGGACTATATGCTGAAAAGCCCCAGGCAAAGCACGAGTCCGGCTGGTGCTTGCTCTTCTCTAATCCAACTGCAGCACATGCAAGTTCCGTTTTTGTTTTGTTTTGTTTTCCCTCAGCTTTAACCATTAACTGAGGTAAGACTCCTCTCTCTGTTCAAAGCATACTTGTATATTGATCTAGAAGGCTGTGGGTGTGGGCTCTACTCCCACAGCATATAGATGGATTGCTCAAGCTCATACTGTGTTATATTTTAATGGGGCAGGGTGCTGCAGTCCTGAGTATGTCCTCCTATGATGCCTAGTAACTATGAACCTGTTTTCAGTTTGCCATCCATTTCCTATTGCAATATTACCAGCTTACCATTTTTTAACGTAACATAGGCAATCAATTCTTCAAGGGCAGCATGCATTGATTTGTAGATGAAACAATGAAATATAAAATTGTTTGCTAGCAGCAACTTTTCATTAGTTGCAGATCTCTTTAATCATGTGGAATTATTTTGATGACGTTTTACTTCTGCAGAGATTGTGCATAGACTGATATTTGCGGATTTTAATGACAGAAGTAAGAGTGGCCATTTATGGTTGAAATGTTCTGAATTGGGCAGTTTTTTCATTATTGGTTCATTTGTTTTGTTTCAATGCTTATTGGAAAAATGTTTACAACTATAAATTTAACACAGTCTAACAAGTGGTGCTGTTACTGTCATCACATCATCACTGTCAAAAATAATAAGGCTTGTTGAGGGCAATGTGTGTGTGTGTGTCTGAAAGCTGCAAGTTGAACGTTAGTCATGTTTTTCATTCGCTTATCAATGAGAAATCAGAAGTGTACAGAAAAGTATCTACCATTTTTGAGGGGTAGTTGATATATGAAAATAGCATCTATAGAATTACTTCTGCCTGATTACTGATGAGGCTTGTTGGGCAGCAGTGTCTGTCAAAGAGCAATATGGCTATCTTATTTATGTGAAGACTTCACTGTCACATCTGATGTACCCTCTCTAAAGGGGCATGCATAGTCATCTGGGACAGTATGTATGTGGTGCTTTGTACTCAAGTACCCTATTAGAACTGTCTGGATTTTTAGTGTGAATTGGTTTAAGGGAACTAACATATGGCCATTTTCATACGGTTAACATAACCAACGTTTTAGAGGATAGTGTTGCCACAGCCTGGCAATATACCTTGGGGGTAGGTGACCATTACTCACAAGGCAGTACAAAAGTCATATTCATAATATATATGTGCACTAAGTTCTTATTAGACCAGAAGTGAAAAATAATTTTCTTTCACCATTCAAGACAACATTTCTGTTACTGCATACAGGGTGTGTATGAGAGCACTGGACTCGTATCTACCAGTGCAAACATTGTTCTGACATGTACTTTAGAACTGAAATGCATTCAAATACTTGAAGTTGGAATGGCATTAATAAGTGTGTCTCCCCAAAATTCTATCTGAATTCCCTGATTTTTTTTTTTATTGTAAACTTCTTTAGAAGACCTGGCAGAAGGCCACAGTATCTGTTTTCTGGCTGTGAGTATTTAACATCTGTGCACAAGGCCAGGTGAGACTAATGTTCAAAATATATTTGCAAAAAGTCCTTATTATTCCAGGAGTAAATTTTTATATCATCATCCAAGAGTATATCGTTACTCTTACTAGTAAATCCAATGTTTCAGAAAGCTTGTGTTGCTGCAGTTTGGCACTGGTTGTTTACAGACCTCATAAGAGGAATATAGATCTGCACAGTACAAAGTGTGTTTTTGCTGAAAGTCATTTCTACCAAGTATGTAATGGTTCAGGTGATGGGCAGCCAAACAAAAAGGTGCTTTTAATATCTATGATCATATTACAGCCTGAAATTTTAGCTTATCTCAATCACTAGGCTGCAGCTTATTCAGGTCTCTCAGTTGTGTGCTTCTGGGAATTTTAGTTAGTTTTTGCAAAGATGCACTCTATGTTAAACATTTCTGCCTGGATTAATTGCCTTATTCCAAATTGTAAATGATGATATTATGACTGGCTTACTCAAACCCACAACTTACTGAGGAAGGCTTCATATACCTCTTTCAGCAGCAGACCGTGATAAAGGCTAAAGCAATGGATGGTTTCAAATGCCATGCTGTGCTAATCTCATCACTGATGCTACTGGATAATACAGCAACCAGGTTCAGCGCTACCTTTACTTGCATTTTTACATGAAATTGCTATGCTGCTGTTATTGTTAATTCATCTCGTACTGACACTGTACAGCTTCTATCAGTTATAGGCTTCTGTTATGGTAGCAAATAGCTTAAAATGCTATGCTTTTTAAATCAGTAAGTGCTCCTCTTGACCTCTGTCCCTTCCGACCCTTCACCAGCTTCTGGCACCCATATTAACTCCTTCCTTACACTGGGGCAGTTCCATATAACTTGACATTATTATGATTAGAGCAATTCTGCTATTTAAGTATATCAGCAATATGCCAGTTTTGTTTCATTAGCGATTCTACATGAGCATGAGCATGAGCATGAGCATGAGCATACCAGTCTTAAAGCTGCGATGGCTACTAATTCATGTCTGCTAGCTGTTATTATGTATTAAAGTTTAATACAGTCAGGAAGGTGAATCAAAGAACTTTTGCATGGCTTTAAAAATGTTTGCAATGGGCCTATGATTTGAAAAAACCCAAAGGTAAACTTAATCCACCACTGGCCAAATGCATTTTCTTTGAATGTAGGTTTCAATGCTGTTTCAGTGAATGCGAGTTTTAAAGGCAAAGAAGTATTAAAGCTATGTCTGTTTATGAGAGACTGTATTTCTTGTTTAGCAAATGTCTATTAGTGTTTGTGCTGCAAAATTCGAAATAAAAGTTTTACATTAAATCCAAATATCTGTAATCATTGTAGAAGTAAAGCAGAAAACAGTATGCACACAGAGATTTGAACAGTATTTATGGCAACTGGGGAGAAATGGAGAGATAGCCAAGTAATGGGACACTGGAATAGCTTCATGTGTGGGGGGGGGTACCACATGCGTGGGGTGCCGCATGCGTGGGAGGGGTACCGCATTTTGCTTTCATGTACATGTCCAGAATTTTTTACATGAAAAGTTGGCAACCCTAACACACACACACACACACACACACACACACACACACACACACACACACACACACACATAACCATACAGAGTTGGCATCCCCTACATACCTTCCATATTGTGACCAGAAGGAGACACACACACACACACACACACACACACACACACACACACACACACACACACACACACACACACACACACACACACATTCATGCACCTGCATACACCCCACCCCCCATACAGCCCTGCTATATATATCTACACCATGAGTACTCCAATAACACTGAATTGGTGATTGGCATCAAAAACTGCCATTGCATTCACTTTTTCCTCCTAGAGAAAAACTTCCCTCAGAAGCATTTGTCCAAGTCACTCTATTGAATGACTTTAGAGCTGTGGCCATTTCTGGGGAAGATCACATGGCTAATTAGCATTAGCCACTCCCCACACTGCCACATTAGCATGTTTTCCCAGTAAGATCACTGTCTGTACTACAGCCCCAGTGAGGGGAAAACCATAGTGGTAAAACAGTTTCTGAATCAGAAAAGCTGAGCATGATACAGAAACCTTTGATGTAAAGCTTCAGCATCACTGTAAACCTTTCTGAGTCTGAGGGTTTGTTTAAAGTTTATTGTCACAGTCAGTGACTTACCTTTTTTGAACCGCTGTATGTGGTATATAAAGTGCTAAGCACTTTTGTATAACTGGCAAACGTTTTCACAGCTATGTTTGTTAAATAAGTTCTGTGGTTTGATATGAAGTCATACCCTTACAACAGGTTGGGATATCAGTGTTCTTTCTTCCTTTAAAACAGATGGCAGCACAGAATTCTCAACAGTTTTCTTCATAAAAAGAAGACAGTGTTAAAATATATCCCTCTCTGTCAGTGCTACAGTGCTATTTACTTGTTCTTACCTATAATCAGGGAAATGCAACAGGGCTGTTCTTACTCTGTCAGACTTCTTGCGGAGGGGTGTTATTTCAACTAGTGCTTTTCTGATATTTAAATATGTAATTATTTTACATATATATATGCCTATATCTATATATCTATCTGTTTATCTATCTATCTATCTATCTATCTATCTATCTATATATCTATCTATCTATCTATCATCTATCTCTTTCAAAAATCAGCTTGTTGAACCCCCCCTCCAAAAAAAAATGGGCATAACTGATCAAAAATCAGCTGATCAAACATGCTGGCTTTGTTTTTGTCTGAGGTCATGGAGTAGTGGGGGTTGTGGAATTTGTCCTTTCTCTCACTGTAGTGCAATTTTGGAGATGGTATATATAATTAACAGAGGGTGTGTGTGGTGCCCAGCATCCCACATGTGTGAGGTACAGGGGGGCTTGCTCCCCCACAAAAAAACATGTTTTACAGTTATTTGTTTTGGTAGGTTGGTCATCGATAAGTTGTGTTCGTGATTGCTCAGTTCACATGATTAGGGAATATGCCCTTTTCCTGGTATTGTGCAGTCTGGAAGTTAGTATATATAATATGCAGGAGGTTTGGGTTTGCGAAGGGGGGCATGCCTACCTACAAAAAACATTTTTTTTTTATTTTACTTTTGCATATTCCGAGGTTATAGCTTGGATCATGCGTAATAAGGTGCTGACATTTGTATTGTCAGCATTTTGTTGGCGACATAAGGGACATTGATATTTTAGTCAGTCAGTCATATTTAGTAGACCTTCACACATGTATGCTTATTACATAAACATATGTATTTCCATATGTGTGTGTAGAAAGCAGAAAGCAGAAATCACCAAACATACATAACCGAAAGTGCTGTTCACCGAAGCAGCACTTTCGGTTATGTATGCTGGTTGTGCCGGTTGCACTATGGTGCGATTAAGGGAGAATTCCCTTTTCCCCGCTGTAGTGCGACCTCGGAGTGAGAATATAAAAGTAGGGGGGTGTGGGGGGCACAGGGGGGCTTGCCCCCGTGCATAAAAGAAGATTTATTGTTTTTTTTTTTTTTTTTTTTTTTTTTAGAACGAACTTTAACAAAAGCACTTTTTCGGTGAAAGCACTTTCATTAAAGTGCATTCGGTTATTTTGGATTCGGACTATTGAATAGTCCAAGATCTATATATATATATATATATATATATATATATATATATATATATACACACACACACACACGCACACATAAATATATATATATATTTATATGTATATATTTTTACACACACACACACACACACATATATATATATATATATATATATATATGTACACACATGCACACACATGCATGTATATGTATGTGTATAAACATTAATATATACATTGCTTATTTGTGTGCATACCTGTATCTAAATGCTAAAATACTTTCCATTCAAGAAAAATACATTTATTTTATTTTATTTTTACATTTGATTACTGGGAAAGTCTGACGGGACGGAATGTCCATTTTCAGCAGAGGCCCAGGGAGAAAAGCTCAACATAGAACAAAGAAAAGTTGTCTTAAATTAAAGAGAAAAGAGAAGGAAGATTGCAAATAAAAAAACAGCTGTATGTAGAGTAGAATGTGTCATAGTTTAGATACCCACAAAATATGATAAAAAAATAAGTAGCATAAAGGGGGTGTGAAATAATGTTAGGTTATAGTTAATACACAAAAAATCCACAGTTAAAAAAAAAAAACAGGTGAAGGTGTTATTAAGGAAAAAAAAAAGTTTGTAGGATTTTTAGTCTGGGGCAGAGCAAGAGCAGAGCCATTTAGTGGCAGGGTGGGTGGGTTTTTAGTGCTTGTTTAAATTTTGTTAATGTAATGCTAGATGTGATGTTACTAGACAGAGAGTTCCAAATCTTAGCAATATAATGAGAGTAGGTGGACTCTCCTGCACGAATCTGTGCTGTTGAGATTTGTTTGAGGGGATTATTGTTTGACCGCAGCATTCTGCTGCAGGAATAGGGCTCTAGCAAGTCATGTAATGTTGGGAGTTTTTGCAGAATGATAGAAGATTTTGTAAGCCATATTAAGCTGAGATAAGGGAAGTTCTAACCAGTGTAGTTTCCTTAGGGCAGAGCAATGGTGTGATCTCATTGTAGAGTTTTTTGCATATCTAGCTATTTTATTATAGCAGGCTTCCAGTTTTACCAGCTTAGTTTTCCTGAGGTTAATAAAAACAGGTCTTGCATATAAAACAGTTGATGTCAAATGAGTTTGGGCAATAGCTATTTTTGTGCTATTTGGTAGATATTGCCTGTTGCTATATAGTGTACCCAGTTTTTTGTGTGCTTTCTTAATTGATTGAGAGATCTGGACATCAGATTTCATATTAGTGTCAGTTTCAACCCCTAGTAGTTTGGTATACGGGGAGGAAGTGATAGTAGTGTTATTTCTGGATACTATCTGAAAAGATTCAGTATGTATAGTAGCTTTGTTACCATGGAATAGTGTGAGCTTTGTCTTGTTGGGGTTTAATAATAAGCAGGAATTTGTTTGCCAGAACTCAATTTTGAGGAAGGATGATTGAGTGAGTACCTGCAGTTCAGAAAGGGTACTGGCAGCACACAATACTATAGAGTCATCAGCATATTGAATATTTGTGGCAGAGGAGGCCACAGTACAGAGCTTGTTAGTAAATATGGAAAAAAGCAGGGGGCCAAGAATAAATCCTTGGGGGACGCCTAGGGTGACTGGTAGTAAAGGAGATAGACTTTGGTGCCAACGTACTGCTTGCTGTCTTCCAGTTAAATAGCTCAGAAAAACAAACCTAACATTGGAGAATACCTAATGAGGATTACATAAATACATACTTGAGATCAGATTCTGCCGTACTTAACAGATGCTGGGTTCATATTATCACTTTGTTCTTTTATGGAAGACACCATATGAATTATCTTTAATTTTTTTCTACAGTGGGTGGTTATAGAACTGCATCTATAACCTTTACCCAAGTTAAGGCTTCATATCAGCCCAAAGATTTCCTATACCTAGAATAGACCTAAGTATTGAACCCAGATTAATTAAATTAAATTAATTAATTATTTTTTGGAGGAGTGGGGAGTAAGCACTCTATGCAGATTTGCTTTTTTTGGCTCCCTGAGCTCTTTCAGCTGACTGTCAGCAGGTCCATCTCGTCCTATGGTCCCTGACCCCCTTGATCAATTCTACCAAATGAGGCAAGGGTTACTGAGAGGGAAAGAACTGGAGAGCAGCAAGACCACAACCATTACCAGTGGTTGAGGTTGTGACAGTAGGATGGGAAGGGGAAATGCAGAGCTGTGTAAACAAAGTGGAGCTGAGTCAGGATGCATGTAGTTCATATATGCTGACATTTGCAGGAGTTTTTGTTTTTTTATACTTAAGTACTACCTTCCACTGACATGCAGGGATGATGTCATCTCGGTGAGTGTGCAATGGTGCCATGAGGGAAATGCGCACCTATATGTCATGTGTTTTTATTTACTTACCCGCCTACAGTAGTAATGACTCTTAGCATGGTCCTGGTATCACCATTAAGGCTCAAGAAACAGCCATGCCCCCTGCACATCCCAGCATTCTCCCCTTAGAAGAGGTGAGTAGGCAAAGGCCTCTTCACCCCCCCCCCCCCAGCTGTCCAGCTCCAACAGGCACCGAACCACAAACAGACTCTGGTTGATCAGGATGCTGTCAGGGCTTTATCCTTATGTCACAATGGAGATAGCAGCAGACACTTAATTTAGGTCCATGTACAGTTCTTTTGTATGTGATTCAAAGTGAAAGTAAAATTCTTTTAAACTTGACAGTTGAATATTTCCATCAGAACAATTTGTGGAGTAATTTTGGAAGCGTATAGAGGAACTTTGAATCATGGACCAGTGCAGACGTGCAACAAATCAGAAAGTGCACCTGAAAATGTGCAGTAATGCTTTCATTATGGACATCAATGCATGCTCAAAATGTAAAATGACATGAGACATATGTAGTCATAAATATCCCTGTCACTGACAGGTAAGTACAAAATAGCAGGTGGATGTATTGTTGATAATCCTGATGGATGCCTTACAATGACACTTATATAACTTTGAGAAAATCTGATTAGATTGCCTAGCTATGGCATGTAGAAAGGATGGTCTTGGAGCAGCCTAAATGTTAAAAACTCAATATGTTTGCCACATTGTCTTTAAACAAATTAGGAAATGGCTCTGCTACTGCCTCCAGTTCAGCTTTCAATAAAGAAAATATTAATCTTTGTATAACATGTGGAAGCTATCCAAAATAGCAGTTAATGAACAGATATCCTAACTGAATACTTTCCTTTCAGAAAAGAAGAATCCAGTTTATTTATTGGCAAGATATGTCACAAGCATTTATTATTCTCGCTGAGTTGTTCTGATGACAGATTAATAAAAATGTTCAGTGTAGTTCATAACAGAGTCTGATGTAAGCTATGCCAGACTGCTGTCTGTAAATTGTGAAGAGGATTTAAATCCCAGAAGGTGTCACCTTATTTCACCACAATTTCTTTTATAGAAGCTATATTAGAATTCAGAGGAGAGAAAAATCTAGAGAAACAGGTGGTATAGAACATGTGCATATAATGTCAAAACAGCTCACAGCCAAAGATTTGCTTCAAAAAGTAGTAGGGGGGGAAATGAAAGTCAACCAGTCACAGTTTTTGTAAGCAGATGTACTATTCTGCCTCAGGCAATAGAGGAAATAATTCTACACCAAGAAGGTCACAGAAGAGCTGTGTCATGAGCAGTGAGGCAGAGACCCTGATGCGAAAAATGACTTTTGCTCTAACAAAGAGAAGTTTTGTCGCTCCACTTAGAGAAGCTGTGGTAACTTAAGCAGACTATGCTAGAGAGACGATACTGTTTTATCAAGTATGTACTACAGTTCAAAAGAATAACTCTTTTAAGGGTCAGAGTAAACTAAAGTTACTGCCTTAATTTCTTTGCCAGAAACTAAATTTAGGGATCCAGCTCTAAGAAGGGGTCAGTGAAGCTTTTCTACAGCTCCTCTCAAAACTCAAACACGCCAGTGCGGTTACTGATTGAAGAGTGTCATTATTACTGTCCCTGGAAGTTTGATTTTCCTCACCAAAATACTGCATGATGTTCTAAGGCATCAGTCCTGTTGGGCAAGTTCTATGGGTGTTGAGGCCAGTTTAAGGA
This sequence comes from Protopterus annectens, assembly GCF_019279795.1. Lineage (NCBI taxonomy): Eukaryota > Metazoa > Chordata > Ceratodontiformes > Protopteridae > Protopterus > Protopterus annectens. Next base: position 183,289,168 of record NC_056745.1, on the reverse strand, counting down.
AATAAAATGAGTTGGCATGTCCTTAAAAGTATGCATAATCGTCATTGTAATACAGTGGAGCACTGACTGTTTATTCCATCTGTGTTCTTTTTTTAAAATATAAAATGTGGTTTGAACTTAAAGTGTTCTGATTTTTACAGCTTTTTTAATTTTTTTATTTCATTCAGAATGGCCAGTGACAGAATACTGTGGCCACTTCAGTAAAATAACCCACTCTCATTGGAACAAACCTTGACCTTGGATATGTTTTTGTAATACCAGAAAAAATGAGTTTTGAAATGGCATTTTCTCTCACATACATTTATGTTTTATATGCATGCCTTTGTGCACTATGCAGATCCACGTTCCTAAATCAAACACAGGGTGAAGAAATGCAGCCCCGAACATGACAGCATTAAAGCTAGCAGTGAGAAAGGGCAATTTAATCATTTTATAGAATAAGTATATATGAAAAATATCATGTTTATATTTTTCAACACCAAATGTATGTGTTCACAAGACTTGCTGTATCATGACTGGGTATTGGGAAATACATCTTCACTAATTAATGTTTCAGTTAGAAATAAGTATATGAAAAAAGCTTTAAGAATAAATGACTGCCAAGTCTTACAGCCCACAGAGTGGACAGTGCTAATTAAAATCATATAGAAGAAAAAAGTCTCCAGCTACAACCTCACTGCAAGTATTCTGTGAAAGTGGCATTCATTAGAAAGGGCCAAACTGGAATATATGGCTGGCCAGATTCAATAGCTATGACTCTACCCTAAAAATGACCACAGATGAAGACTGAAAGTCATTGTATTGTACATAGCAGGTGATGGGATTTACCAGGTCTATGAGGACATGTCAGACTTCAGTGAGATTTTGGTGATGCAAAACAGAAGTTGTAGAAATATGCTGAGAAAAATGAAACCCATGCATGTATTTTTACAAGGATAAGAGGCCCATCAAAAGAAATGTGCTGCGTTTGTCATGGACAAGGAAATAAAAAAATGCAGGTGATAAAGTCATTCAAGTCTGGAGAATAGCACTGTTAGAGTCAGATAAAACACAGGAGGAAATCTCAGATTTTGTAAGGTCATTAGAAATCTGAAAAATACAAGCCAAGAAAATAAAAGGATATAAGAAGTCACTAATGCAATAGATAAAGTGAAAAAATGTCTAAGGAGGAAGAGAAAAAAAGTAAAGGGATGTGAATAAAAAACATTTGCATGAAAATAACATGTAAAAGAGAGAGAGAGAATAAAATATCACTTTTGCTACAGTAGTGCCGTAGGTAGTGCTTCTACTTGAAAGCACATGCTTCTCTGTAATTTAACACCTGCACTCCTTTTCTGCTTAATCTGCATGTCCCTCCTGTGCCCACATGTGTACTCTAGTTTCAGCCCACTTCCAAAAGAATGGCAGTCGTGTGTGTGTGTGTGTGTGTGTGTGTGTGTGTGTGTGTGTGCGCGTGTGTGTGCATGTGTGTGTGTGTGTGCATGTGTTAGTGTGTGTGTTTGTATGTACGCGTGTGTGCGTGCATGTGTATGTGTGTGCGTGTGTGCGCGTGTGTGCGTGTGTATGTGTGCGCGTGTGTGCGCTTGTGTGCGTGTGTGCGTGTGTTAGTGTGTGTGTGTGCGCGCGCATGTGTGTATGTGTGTGTGTGTGTGTGTGTGTGAGTGTGTGAGTCTGTGTATGTCTGTGTGTTTGTGCAAATGTAGGATATCTGTCTGAGAATATTTACACATGGTACATGTGAGTATGTGCTTGTGCACATGAGCACATATGCATGCGAGTATGTATGAGTGAGTGTCTGTGTGTGGATGTGTGTGCGCGCACACGCATGTATCTGTATTTCTGCCTGTGTCTGTTTGTGTCTGTATGTCTGTATGTGTGTGTGTGTGTGTGTGTGTCTGTGTTTGTGTGTGCTTGCATGTGTGTGTGTGTGTGTGTGTGTGTGTGTGTGTGTGTGTGTGTGTGTGTGTGTGTGTGTGTGTGTGTGTGTGTGTGTATGTGTATGTCTGTATCTGTGTCTGTGTTTTTGTGTATGTCTGTTTGTGTTCTCTTCAGCACTGGTTCTGTGCCTTACACTCACAGATTGCCAGGATTGTCTCAGGTTTCTTCACAACCCTGAATAGGATAATGCAAGCAGTCAGAAATGGGGTACTGGAGACCATACCCAAGCACTGGACAATACCATGGAAAAGACCCAAACCAAACCACATAGAATAAATGTACTAAGATATCAGCAGACGTGACAGACAACAACATAGAGAGAAAATCTATTATGGAAATATACATTGTAGAAATTCATACATCTAAAATGTGTCAAGGGGCAGTCAAAATGTGACAGAAAATACCAACAGCATAAATAAGAATATGCACACAAGTGAGAGTGAAAACAGTGCACGGTCAGAGAAATTATCAGAGATAAGGAACCATGAAGTGAGAATGTTGACAGACTCAGGAACTTCTAATTCAACCTGATGCCAAATACCATTTACAAAAGGCTAAACCCACAACCAAAGCTGCACAGAGCTAATGCCAGAGTATGTGTGGTGTGTGTGTGTATCTATCTATATATTTATAAATGGAGTCATGCATTATATGCATAAAATGCAATTAAGTGTCTCCCCTTCAAAAACTGTATTGAAGTAGTAGCAAAACTGCATAAGAGGGTGACAGGTGGCATGCACTGTGTACTAAAACTGGCTAAATGTTCACGCTGTTCCAAGCTCTATCCTGTAGACAAGTAATCGGGTGTGATCAAACTACTGAACAGCATGAGATGTGACACACGTTTAGATAAAACTTGACACTGTTTAATGAATACAGAAATTTGTTTGAAGGCATAGCAGAATTGAAGAATTACCAGGTGAAGTTGCCAGTCAACAGTAATATTGAACTTAAAGTCCATTCATATAATAAATTGCCGTTATGTCCTTGTGCCTTACTTGTAGTAGCAGGAGAAATGAGGATATGTACTGATGAAAGGTTATCCAATAAAGCAACACAAGAAAGAGAGAGAGAAATAAAAAAGCTGGACAGGCATACACTTGTTTTCTAGACAGGAGATACCCTCGGTGAAATGGATGGAATAGTGCCATATAATGAAAACAGGATTTGATGTCACATTACCACGTTCTTGAGATACACCAAGAAGACAGGAGCACTACCACATTTTAATCAAAGTTAAAGCTCTTGAGATACAAGAGAGTGATTTCTGAGGTCAGCTGTGCATCTGACATATTCCAACACAAGGTTGCAATGGGTCATAGTAGATATAGACAGTGTAAGAAACTGCATAAATTATATGATTTCTTGTGAGAAAAGTGAAAAGGACAAGGCACTCTGAGAGTGGTGCTTATTACTCTAAGAACAAGTTTCCTAAGCTTAAACAAACAAATGTGAATTTAATACACGTGTGCTTGAATTTTGTGGTGCGATATTTTTAAGCAAGGTTTTGTAAGTTAACCCTATCAAAGTAAAAGCACTACAAGAAGTTTCACAACCAGCAAATGCAAATGAAGTGAAATGTCTGCTACTTATGACTCTGGCTCTGGGCTTTTATTATGATAGCCTGTGGTACAATCACAGCTCCACTTAGAAAGCTTATGAAAAAAGGATGAAATGTTTGAATGGTCTGAGAAACATCAAGAAGGAATAAAACATTAAAGAAAAAACTTAAGGTCTCTGACAGTCATGTCATACTTTGAGCAACAGTGCAAAAGAATGCCAGAAGCTGTTGCAAGTTTTGTAAGCCTGGGAACAGTCCAGAGCCAAGTACAGGAAAACAATCAAAAGGTAAGAACTTGATCTGGTAAATCATTGTCACACGTGGAGAAAGAATTCTACCAAATTGAGAAGAAAAAGTATTAAAAATAATATGGCCCTGTGAATAGTTTCGCATGAACTCAGGCATGAACTTCCAGCACCATTAGGCACCCTATTCAACCAAAGTCTGAGTACCGGCTTTGCCTCAGCCAGGTGGAGGAAATCCATTGTCATCCCTTTTCACAAACATGGAGTGTCCACCGATCCGGGAAATTATAGACCAATCAGCCTAACTAGCCTGATCTGCAAGGCCATGGAACGGATTATCATGGATCTCATTAACAGGGACATTGGCAACCTCCAAACACTTTACCCCACACAGTTTGGCTTTGTCAAGGGGAAGTCATGTCTGTTAAATGTAGTCGACTTCTGTGAGACAGTCACCAAAGCCATGGACAAGGGGAAGATGGTGCACACCGCCTACCTTGACCTGGCCAAAGCCTTCAACACTATCCCCCTCTCGAGCATAATAGATTAACTCTCTCAACTAGGCATCAGTCCATATGTTATCAGATGGGTAGCAAACTGGTTCACTGATAGAGCCTACCTAAGCAAACTAGGGGAAGCCACCTGGCGTACCCCAGGGATCGGTCTTGTGGTCTCTGTTATTTGGGATATACTTCACTGAGGTGCAGGCCAAAACTATTGGGCTATGGCTGACCAGGTTTTCAGATGATTGCAAGCTGGGGGCAGTCATCCATTCCTCATGTGGACGTCCTCCAAGAGGGTTTCACCCAAACAAATGACTGGTGCCAGAAACATGGCCTCAAGCTGAATGCCAAAAAAATGCATCATCATCCCCTTTGGGGAGAGTGATGTCCCTACTTATTATCACATTAATAACAACGTCCTAAGCAGACAATCAGTTGTGAGAGATTTGGGTACTCAGGTTGATAGCAGCCTGACTTTTGGCCACCATGTTGCTTCCTTTGTCTGGAAAGCTTTCTACAGGGCCCACCTCATAAGTAAGGGCATCTTATCCAAGGACAAGGAGGTCATAACATCCCTGTATTCTTCCCTCATAAGGCCATTTATTGAGTACAATGCACCCTTCAGCATGTACCTTGCAAAGTACATGCAGCAGCTGGAGAGACCACAGAGGTTCCTCACCAGAAGAATCCAGAGCCTCAAACATCTACCCTGCACAGGCAGGCTAAAAGCCCTGTCCTTCTACTCAGATTCATACAGACTCCTCAGAGGTGACCTCTGTCTGACATACAAAGCAATCTCAGACCCCGCCTTGATAGGACTGCTGCATATCTGCAAGTCAAGCTGCAGTCGAGTAACCCACATGCGCAATCTCATCCTGGTCTGTGACATCAATAGGTCTTGTTGGTGGGACAGATTTGTGTCCCAGAGACTCCCCCATCTGTGGAAAAGACTCCCTCTCTACATCAAGCAGAGTACCTCATTATCCCTTGTCAAGCGCAACCTGGATGGGAAACAGAAAATACACCCCAGGGATTCCACCTGTGTCCCTGCTGGACAGGGGCTTTGGGTGCTGACTTGACTAAACATGGGCTAAACTCTTGACTAGGCTTATAAGAGCCTCAGGGCCAATAGCCTAGTAACTTCCTATGATCCTATGATCCTATATGGCGTTTACATTATTCACTGACCATATACCATTAGAAACAGTATTTAATAAGCCATTTGTCAGAATCATCCCTTGGAATAGAGTGCTTGTCACTGAGGTTGCAGTTTTAGCATTTTGAGCTGCAGTATGAATGAAAAGGAAGGGGCTACTAATTAAGCAGGTATGCATCTTGTAATCTCTAGGATAACAAAAAAGATATGTGAAAGTGGCAGAGAGCTTTGTAGTTATGACAGCTGAGTATGCAGCCCCTAGATCCCTGAACTTGAAAGATATAGAAATTGAAACAGAAAAGGATGCAGTATTTTAATAGATGAAACAATTTTTGCATTGATAACGTGGTTTTAGAATAATAAAACTGATCCGGATGCTGAGATTATAATGACAAATACTTACTGAATGGGACAAGGCTCAAAATGTCCACAAAATGACAAAACGTGATCCGAAATAGCCCACGAATTCTCATTTTGTGATTGCATAGATGAGGAATTTTAATAGTAACTTTATAGTTGAACAAACGTGCTAATAAAATTATACTTGTTATCTTTGCTTCAGTTCCGTTTGGATGATAATGTAAGAGAATATCTAGAAAAAATGATGAAAGAATAGCCTTTTGAGCTATTCAAGTTAAGCTAAAACACCAAGCAGTAGTAGTAAGACATATATGTAAATTAAACGCTAAACAGTAGTAAAAAATCTTGTTGCGATCAAAATTTCTTCACTTTTTCTCGTTCTTAATACCAAAACAACAAATCTTGTTGCGATTAAAAGTAGCTTCACTTCTTAGTAGCAAAACAACAAATCTTTATTGGGTGAAATTTATATAAAT